>NW_023270469.1:696357-755050 GCF_011800145.1 Mirounga leonina
AGCAGGGAGCCCGATGCGGGACTCGATCCCAGGACTCCAGGATCATGACCTGAGCCGAAGGCAGCCGCTTAACCAACTGAGCCACCCAGGCGCCCCAGGGCAAACATTTCACAACACTGGACTTGGTAATGATTTCCGGACGGGACGCCAAAGTCACCAGCAGCAAAAACTAGACAAACTGGACTCGTGACGATTTTCAAACACTGTGCATCAAAGACACTCCCAACCAGGTAAAAAAGGTAATCCACAGAATGGGAGAAAAGATGTGGAAATCATATAGCTATATCTGTATGGATCCAGGAATATGCAGGGGTACAGAGGACCCACAGAACTCAACAACAAGCGGCGCCTGGGTGGCTCAGTCGTTGAGTGTCTGCCTTCGGCTCAGGTCATGGTCTCAGGGTCCTGGGATCGAGCCCCATGTTGGGCTCCCTGCTCAGTGGGAAGCCCGCTTCTCCCTCTCCCACTGCCCCTGCTTGTGTTCCCTCTGTGACTGTGTCTCTCTGTCAAATAAATAAAATCTTTAAAAAATAATCATAATAAAATCTTAAAAAAAAAATGTCTAGGGACGCCTGGGTGGCTCAGTCATTAAGCGTCTGCCTTCAGCTCAGGTCATGATCCCGGGGTCCTGGGATCGAGCCCCGCATCGGGCTCCCTGCTCGGCGGGAAGCCTGCTTCTCCCTCTCCCACTCCCCCTGCTTGCTTGTGTTCGCTCTCTCTCTCACTCACTCCGTCAAATACATAAATAAAATCTTAAAAAAAAAAAAAAACTTAACAACAAAAACACAGCACAATCCAAAGCTGGGCAAAGGACCTGAAGAGACATTCGTCCAAATAAAATACACAGATGTCCAATACGCATTTGAAAAGATGCTCCACACATCACTCATCATCAGCGACATGCAAACCAAAACAAGAGTGAGACACCACCTCACGCCTGTTAGGATGGCTACTACAAAAAAACCCCAGAAAATAAACATCGGCAAGGATGCAGAGAGACTGGGACCCTGTGCACTGCTTGTGGGGGAAACAGCATGGCATCACTCACAGAGCTACCATATGACCCAGCAATTCCACTTCTGAAAGCAGGAGCCTGAAGACCTGTTTGTACACTCATGTTCGTAACAACATTATTCACAGGAGCTAAAACGTGAAAGCAGCCCAAGTGTCCATGTACAAGCGAATGGATAAGGGAAATGTGGTCCATCCATGTAATGGAGTATCATTCAGCTTTGAGGAGGAGGGAAATCTGACGCGTGCTACACGCTGGACCTCGGGACACTCGTGGTCAGCGAAACCAGCCAGTCACAGAAGGACAAAGGCTGTACAAGTCCACTGGCAGGAGGTCCGTAGAGTAGACACATCGGTAGGGGTGGTGAGTACATGGCAGGAGCCAGGACCTGGGGAAGGGGAGGCAGAGTTTCTGTGTGGGAAGAAGGAGAGTTACAGGGACGAGTGGTGGGGACGCCAAACAACATTATGAATGAATCTAATACCACTGGACTGCCCCTTAAAAATGGGTAGGATGGTAGCATTTGTATTTATTTCAGCACAACAAAATTTTGTTGAAAAAAAAATGTCAGTGTCCTAAAATTTACCTAACAGCTAAGCGACTACTACTGCAGGCAGAGGAGAATGGTGGGCAGGGAATGCACCCCCAGCTAACGATGGGAACGCACGGGTGACGCACAAGATCGTACTTGAGTTCGTCTGATTGGCGTGGGCACAAGGTAAAATGATAAACTGGCACCCAGGATGTGCCCAGCCTGAGGACAGGGTGGACCTTTGGTGGAGCAGGGCAGGCAGGCAGAGGAAGTGGATCAGACTGGCCAAGGCTGAGTGTGGACGACCGTGACAGCTCAAAGTCCTGGGAGCCCCCACACAAGGGGGTCTGTGCCCATGGTCAGCTCTTCTCCACTGGCCCTGGAGGGCTCACAAGAAACACGGGGGCAGGAGGAAGCCTGGGAGGGCGCCTGTGGCTCAGGCAAGGTCTGCCTAAGTTTGGGGCAAGGAGAACTAGACACCCAGTGATGCTCTGGGCAATGGTGGGGGCTGAAGGGGGAGGGGAGGATGCTGCCCTGAGCTGGAGGGAGAGAACCCCGATAAAGCTCCACTCCAAAGGCTCAGGTGCACAGGGACCACCTACAACCGAGACCCCCTGCTCCGATAGAGCCTTGCCCAGGTACCATGCAACAGAGGTCACCCTGGGAGGGGGCCAGGAGCAGGGAAAGAGTCCTCTGTGCATGGACCACGCAGGGCTTGCTGAGGCTGACGTACAGTATCAATACCAAGAGGAGCCCCAGGAGGCTGAACTAAGGCAGCAACAGAGGCCAGGGCCAGCCCCGCTGCAGAGAAGGCCATCTGCACCGGCTTGCCAGCCGCCTCCCCAAGCAGAGCCATCCTGCCTTCCCAGACGTTTACCGTTTCCCTCCCTCTCTCCTGTGCTTTCACACACAGAAGAGCGAGAGAAGAATCCGTCCTCAATGATCAAACAGCCAAGAGAACCAGATCTACGGCTGAGCAGGTGTTGGGGCTGTTACCCGACAGAGCTGGGAAAGAACGGGTCAGGGTGTGGGAGCCTCTCCTGGAGAAGGTGGACAATACTCCCCAACACATGCGGGATTCAGAAGAGAGGTGGGACCTGAGAGGAGGTTCTCTGCTATAAAGGCATGCCGGGGCTGAAACTGTTAGTGTGTGTCGACATTAACTTCCTGATTCTGAGAGTTACACTGTGTCAAAGTCATGAGGGTGAATTCTTTGAGGGGATCCCGTCTGCATCCAGCAGGCCAGAAAGGAAGGAGGCAGGAAGGAAGGAAAAAAAGAAAAAAGAAGAGTTTAAAGCAAACATGATAAACATCACATCTCTGTTGCAATTCTTTGCAGCTTTTTTGCAAGTCTCAAATTATGTCAAAATAAAAAGAAGTAGGGGCGCCTGGATGGCTCAGTCGGTTAAGCGTCTGACTCCTGGTTTCGGCTCAGGTCGTTATCTCAGGGTCCTGGGATCCAGCCCGCATGAACTCAGCATGGAGTTGGCTTAGGGACTGTCCCTCCCCCTCCCTCTACTCCTCCCCCCTGTGCTCGCACACTATCTCTCTTTTTTTTTTTTTAAGATTTTATTCATTTGACAGAGAGACACAGCGAGAAAGGGAACACAAGCAGGGGGAGTGGGAGAGGGAGAAGACACACTATCTCTCAAATGAATCTTTTTCAAAAAATAGAAGTAAAAAAATTATTTTAAGTCTTGAAACACAAAAACGGAGATGAAATAAAAGAACCACGAGTGGCCAAGCAGGAGCCCACCTCCCATGAGCCCACACTCCCCGCCTGAGGTGCACGGCTTGCCCGAGCTTTGCCCCAAACCCCTGGGAGCAGAGCAGGAAGGAAGAAGGGAGTTGCTGTTTAGAATGAGGTCCGTCCTGCCTGGGACAGGTGAGGAAGCAAGGCCATCCCGTAAAGACTCATGAAGGACAGAAGGTTTGCGATCAAGATGTAGGACTGAGAAGCAAGGAGCGGGGTAACTGCTAATGGGGGTAGGTTTCCGGGGGGGGGGGGGAACGAAAGAGCTCTGAAACCGGCCCGAGGAGCTGGTTAGGGCCTGGGCCTGTGCCAAATCCATGGAGTGGTTCCTTGTATGTTGTGTGGATTTTACCTCTGTGCAGAGCTTCAGTGGCCCCCAGAGCTCACCATCCGTGAGTCCTCTTGTCGCCTTTGGGGAGACATCGGGGTTTGAAGTTTATTTTGAAATGGGAAGTGACTCGAGCTGACTTGTGGAAAGTCCCTACTCCTGGAGAGTGCTTATTTTCCGACTGTTCGAAGGATCACAGAAAGTGTTGCTGAAGGGAACCCTGGGCCTTCAGACCGACTCAGAGGCCCTCTGCGGAAGTCCCCCGAGCTCCCCCTCACCTGGGACCGCACCCTCCAGCACTCGGCCTGTGAACGCCTCCTGCCGGAAGACGGGCCGGTTGTCATTCTGATCCACAACCACGATCTCCAGGTCCGTGGGCTCCTCCAGGGTGGCTCCTCCCAGGTCCAGAGCAAAGGCCCTTAGCTAGCCAAGCAGAGACGACGGGCTGGTGCTGTGCTCCCCAGATTTGGGTGGTTCCCACCAGGCCGTGCAAAGGGACAGCTAGTGCAGACTCGGTGTCCCGCTGGGAACACCAGCTTCAATTGGGGACAAACGGCACAGGGTAGGATGTGTGCATGGCCGAAGCAACCTCCCCGAAGACCAGCCCGCTGGCCCACAGCTTCCCCTATTGCCTTGGCTGCTGGGAAGCTCACAGCTGTGCTTTGTGTGAGACTGAAGGCACACTCTCACTAGCCCTCCCGCTTCCCTTCTGCTAATTGGTTTAGGCTCCTCTTGAAGCTTACTAAATACCCGAACCCTTAAAATTAAACCATTTCCCACACTTTCAGAGAGTGGGTGTGGTATCATTTCGAGGTTAAATCACGGGCTCTGATAACTCTGTGTAAGGGAACCAAGAGCTTGTTAAAGTCCGAGCACAGGCAATCCCAAGCCAGAAGTCTCCTCTGCCCTGGACATATTCCAGCATTTTGGAGAGGCCAGGCTGGGGAGGGCAGACTACTCTGTAGGGGAGCTCAGGGGTGTCCACGCTACCCTCTGCAGCCTCTTGCCAGTACCAGCCTGGCTCCTAATCTCCCTCCCCACCAGCCTCAGTCTCAAACCTCTCCTCCAAGGGGTGGGTCCTGTCCCTGGAATCAAGGGACTGCTGCCATTGGGAATTGCCATACCGTGGGATTCTTTGCAACACCCCATTCCCACCAGACGTAGCCAGGCTGGGGGCAGAGCTGGTGTAGGGGTGAAGACTACACCAGGGTCCAGTGCTGCTTTTCTGGGAGGCTGACAGCCTCCCTGAGCAGGACCAAGCCCCACCTCCCTGGGGCCTCAGTTTGTGCATGCTCATCTGTTAAATGGGAATCTAATTCTCAGCACCTTCTTTGGACTTAGTCCCAAATCCTTGTGCCTATCTCCCAATGAAGGACATGTGGCCTAATGCCCCAACCCTGGGACCAGGAGCCTGGTGGGAGGAGGCCCCCAGCTTCTTGCCAGCCCCCCTACAGCGGGCCCCACCCTGAAGCGGTCTGTCTTCTCCCGGTCCAGCATGGCATTCAGGAACACCTTCCCCGTGAACTTGTCGATGGAGAACACGCCCTGGGGCTCCTCATCCACACCAGGACCTTGGATGCTGTAGATGACACTGCCCAGGGGCTGCTTGTCTGACTTGATCTGTGAGGGCAGAACACAGGCTGGGGGAGATGCCCCCAAAGCCAGGGTCCCTCTCCTTCACAGCCTGACCCCTCCCCCAGCCCACAGCCCCAAAGGCATACCTGTCCTCAACCACATACCTTCAGGGACCCACCGGGGACAGCCCAGCCCCTGCTCTGCCCCGGACCGCCCTTGGCCCCCTCACCTGCACCAGTGGGTACGGGAGGCGCTTGTGGTTCTCAGATACACTAATGGGGGGGATGACCCAGGCTCTTCGCACACGGCCTGGCACGGCTGCCCGCTGCCAGGGGAATAGGATACTGGGCCTCTTCTGCGCAGAGACCCCCAAGGACAGGCCCAAGCTCTGCAACAAAGACAGAGACAGCTGTCAATCACACAGCATGCGAGCCGGGCCCCAGAGACCCAACCACCAGAGCCCTGAGCTCACGGCCCCGGGAGAGCCCAGCAGCCACACCTCAAGCCTGAAGCCCCACCGCCCTGCATCTGGCTCCTGTCCTCGCCTGGGGGTTCCCGGGACCAGGACCCAGGCCTGAATGCTTGCAGAGCGGCTGGGAGAAATGGAGGCTGCCAGGGTTTGGCGAGCATGGGGTGCTCAGGGCAGAGTGGGGGCTAAGGCAGCCACCGGGAACAACAGTTGGGGAAGGGGGGCTCCCAGGGGCGTTTTGTGTGAGCAGAGTGTGGCTAATGGGGTGGGGCAGGCAAGAGAGGCGGCTGCTGGGGGCATCCCTCCCCTTCCCCAAGGCTGGATCTGTCAGGGGTGGGGCCGTGGAGGCGACAAGCAGCCCCACCAGGCCTTCTCGGGGCTTCAGTTCTCAAGGGTTGGTCCAGGCTGACCAGGCCCATGCTCCGGTCTGAAGACTCCAAATGATTCCAGGAGGCGGGCCTTTGCGCAGGCTCTTCAGAGGTCGGGAAGGGCAGCCCCCACATGGCATCTCCTGGCTGCTCCGTGGGAAGGAAGACAGGCCCCGATTTCCAGGACGTCGGTAGGGATTGGAAACTGCTCTGAATTCCCGGTGCAGATGGACCCAGCCGCTGGTGGATGCGCAGGGCCCGTGGGGCAGAGACAGGACAGCAACACCAGGGGCTGCTGCCCCAGAACCATGGACCAAGGTCACACCAGTACTCTGGTTGCTGGAACCCGGGGATCATTCCTTCCTCCGTCTCCGGGAAACTGAGGGGCCTGGGGCCTGTAGGGCTGCCAAGGGAGGGTGGGGGGCATGTGGCACCCCAGGGGTGGGGTGGGGGCATGCAGGCACACCCCCAGGCCCTTCCCTGGGCCAGGCTTTGGGCTCAGAACCGGGGCCATGAAGGAGCATGGTAGGAGGGGGGCATCCATGATGCCGAAAGTCTCTCGAGACCCAGTGTCAGCTCCCCATGGTGACCACAGATAGTCCCACCTCACAGCTCAGATGGAGATGGAGGCCAGAAAAGGCGCCCATCCCATGAGTTAAGTGCAAAGCTGGCCACAGCCCCCAAACACATCCTGAATTTCCTGGGATGGCCCTGGTTTAGCTATGGGGTCTCTGCCGCAGGCTCCCCAGCAGCGTGGGCTCGGGCTCTGTGGCTGGCTGGGCACCTGGGTGTCCAGAGGCAGAGTCTGGCTGGGCTGGGGCCTGGGGGAGGGGGCGGGTCACCGGCTGGGACCCAGCTGGGTTTGGCTGCAGGAGAATGGGAGCAATACGCCCTCCAAGGCTGGCCACGCCTACCCCACAACACTGCAGGTGTAGGGGCGCCCTGCCCGTCCCCGGCCGGCTGGGGGCATGCAGAGGGGCTCCCCCGCCCAGACACCAGCCCTTGGTGCTCCAGGGATGGCCCTAGAAGCTCCCTGGCCCCACACAGGGTCTCCAGGCCCTTGGGCCCTTCTGGAGGGGGGCTCCTTCCGGCTCAGGTGGACAGGGGTGGCTCCCAGGGCGCCTCCAAGGGGGGCCCTGCTTCCTGGCAGCCCCGTCCCTCCTCAACCCCTTGAGCTCACCCCCCAGCCGCTGCCTTGGGCCACGCAGTGCACAGGGGGGCGAGCATGGGATGGGGTGGGACAGGACAGGGGCAGGAAGGAGATGTCGGCTGCCTCCACGCTCGTCCCCGGCCTCCCCCGCACCCAGCCAGGCTTTGTCTCTGTGCCCGGGGCTAGCACGTAACACATTTGGACACACTTTGTAGACAAAACAGCAGTAACATTCGAGCGACCAGTCATCTCTCCTTGTGGCCCCAGGCCACCTCCTCAGTTCTGGAATCCTGCTGCCTCCTCATCTGAAACCCCAGGGGCCTGGAATCCAGGTAGCTGGGAACACAGTTTATAGAAAGGACCGAGCTCCTGGCCGGGCCCCCAAGCCACCTGCAGCCTGACAGATGGCAACGCTGGTCCCAAGCCTGCCTGGGACAGTGGGGGCTTTCTCGCCAAAACCACGGAGCACAAACCACTTCCAGGTCAGCATGCTGTTCCCGCCAAGTGGAGACCTGCTGGCCTTTGTCATCACGCTAGTGGGGACAGCATCTGCTTCCTGAGCACCCCAAGGCCAGCATGGCGCTCAGCATCCTCCCCGGTCCTCCTCCTCTCTCACTTCCTGTCCCCCTGCCCCGGCCCTCTCTCAGCCCTCACAACCCCTAGGAAAGGGTGGTGACTGTCTCACGTCACGGTTCCCCAGCACGGGGCTCAGAGAGGCTGAGCCATTTGCTCAAGCCCACACAGCCAGAGAGCACCAGAGCTGGGGGCCCAGGGAACGGGAGTCTGAGCCTCCACCACTCACAGAAGCCTGCTCTAGAAGCAGCCCAGCCTCAGTGTGGAGGAGACTGGAGCTGGATCCAGAGCACTGGCGGGGGGGCACATTCCGCACACAGTCCTTGACCTCAGGCTCCTGGAGGAACAGGAGGGGACACACTCTGCCCTGTCCAGCCCACACAGAGCCTCTGGCTGCCCCCACCCGTCCCTGTCAGCTGCCTTGGCTGATGCTCCCAGATGTCCACCAGTGTGCTGTGGGGCCAGTGGGAGTCCACGGGCCCCAGTCTGTCCACGGCCCAAGTCCAGGAGGTCAGCAGAAGCCACAGAGCCTTGGCAGGGGCCCCCTGCCCAGATCAGAGGCTGCGGTGGGTGGGGTGGCTGGGCTGGGCCACAGCCCACTTCCGGCTATCTGGGGCATTGCTCAGCTAGTCTTTGTCCTCCTACCACCCCCTTCCCAGACGACGTGGCCAGCTGGGGGAAGGCCTGGGAGCCACCTGGGGGATCATGGGACATCTGGTGCCAGGACAAAGCCACACGGACAAAGCCAGCTCACACAGATCCCCAGCACATGGACAGAGGACAACCACCACGGAAAACACCATGGAGTGGAATGGGCTCACCTACGCCATCCAGCCTTGCTGCTTCCCATGTCAGGCCAGAGCCAATGGGCCTCATGGACCCATTTCCCCCAAATGATGCCCAATGACACCCCCATGCTCGTCCTTGGCCTTCCCCTTAACCAAGAATCTGAGAGCGCAGTCTGCAAGCTCTAGAGACACGGGCCATCGTCCCCTCACTGCGCCGGCCCCCAGCCCTGACACCCAATCCCAAGGGCTTCTGAGCCATAAAGCTCCCACTGCCCCCTGTGGGAATCTGTTCCACCTGGGCACAGCCAAGAGTTCTCTGCTTCTCTCCACCAGCCCCTGGTGTGTCCAGAACAAGGAAGGAGAAGGCCACGGCCCAGTCTCCCAGGAGCCTGGGAGGAAAGCCAGGTGCTCACCTGCCCTGGGTGGCCGCCCTGGGTGGAGAAGCTGCTGACTGGGGAGGCTGGGTGTCAAGTGAGGAGAGCTTGCTTTATCTCCTGGCACTGCTGGCCTTTAGGGGCCCCTGGGGCTCCCTAAAACCACTGCCAAGATTCAGACGGCAGGCAGCAGGTCTGCGCTTGGGTGGACATTGCTTCTGTGGCCCAGCTTCTCGGAGCCCTGCCCACCGTGTGACGTGATTGAATCCAGGGAAGGGAACATTTTCTCTTACCCTGCCCAGTGTAGCTGGGCAAAGCTTACAAAATGCAGCTGCAGAAAGGGGCTCGAGGAAAAGGTTCTGGGGTTAATCCTACACTTGCGAGTGCGCAGGCCCCTCCAACTCCGCTCCCTGCCCTGGGTTTCTCATGTTCTAGGGACCAGGTGGGAGGCCTGCAGCCTGCTGGAGTGTGGGTGGGGTCTGCACTCCCCACAAGCTTCCCAGGCGTGAGCCCCTTCCCCCCAGGCTGGAATCCGGACCACCCCGTTCCTGGATGGCCTGGCAGGCATCAGGCATGCCAGGAATGGACCCAGCTGTTGCCCTGGCCCACAGGCACCCCTGCATGTCCCCCCTGCATTCCCCTGCAGCTGCTGCTGCAAAGGAGGGGTGAGGGGCATAGCAGCGGGGCAAGTGGAGAGGAGCAGCTGTTTGCCCAGCCTGCTTCCCCCCTGCGGGCCACACCACCGCGGTCCCCGGCTGCCCTGCCCACCTGGGAGAGGACAGTGGCCCAGGAGCCGGCTTCCCTCCGCTGCCCCCGTTACTGTCACACTACCCTACCGTGGGGATGATGACCCCTCTCCATACTGAGGACGTGGCCACGTTGCCCTGGTGGCTCTTCACACTTTGCCAAGTCCCCAGGAGCGCAGCTATGGCCTCATCATCCTTTCAGAAGCCACGTGTCTCACCGGACGCCCTCTTAGACCCCCTCCCAACAGGGCATGGGTTCGCCCTGAATCATCCATGCCCCCCCATCCCTCTACCACTCTCAGGTGGGGTGGGGGCCCAGGGGTTGCCCAGCAATGGGGACAGTGTGGGCCAGCGGAGGGAGCCGACAGAGACCAGTTCTGAAAGTACACACTAAGCTTGCTGGCTGAGACTTCAGGGGACACAGGAAGGGGAGAGCCATGCCTTGTCCAAACCTACCGGTAAGCAACATATAATGCAGACTCCTGTCCCCAGGGCCCCACCCAGGGCCCCCCTGAGACAGCTCTGCCAAGCCCGGGCTGGCCTGCGGTGGGGGCTCACGGAGGTGGAGGAGGGGTACCGAGGAGCAGCCATCAGCTGCCATGTGGCCGGACAGGAGAGCTGGGTGGGGGAGGGGTGGGCAGGGTCCTGACCCAGTCCTAGTCCAGGGGGCTAGGAAAAGCTCCCCTCACACTGGCACTCATCTGAGCCACACTGAGTGCAAAACTTGAGTGGCCAAGCCCAAACCCCTAAAGTGTGTGTGTGTGTGTGGGGGGGGGGTCATTCTGCAATAGCCCCAGGGCGGGGAGAGGAATCTGGGAGGGGACTACTTCCCTCCCCTGCAGCAGAGTTCTCCTGGGGCCTGGTGAAAGGTCGACACCCCAAACCCACAGGAGCTAGTCTCCAGCATGTCCGATATACTGGGTCCATTCGCAAGGTGCGGTGGACTGCTGTTCCTGCAGCAGGGGGGGAGGGGGCATGAGAGGTGTGGCGCCTTCTGGAATGGACCCCAGTGCGGGGGTGCGTAGGGCCCTGCAGGGCAGCAGCCGGAAGACCCCCAGTGCGGTGTGGCCTCCCAGCAGAGGGCTGGAGGAAAGCAGGGTGTGGGCAGCCCCCTGAACTTGGGCAGCCCAGGCCTGGGCGGGGCGACTGTGGAGGGGACAGGGGAGGTTGCAGGGCAGGGGTGGAGGTGCCCAGAGCTGGGTGCCCCGAGGGACCAGTTGCTGGGGGCTCCAGCTGGTGGGCACCTGATCAGCTTCCAGCCAGAGCTCTGTGGAGTCAGGGGGACTCCAGAAGCCCCCAGAGCGGGTGCTCCTCCCCAGCGTCCGGCCCTGGAGCGGCAATCCCCTGTGGGCGTGAATGGGCTAAGCCCCGGGGCTCACTACCTGTCATGTGGAGGAGAACTACGGTCCTGGGGTATGCACAGGGCCCCACCACTGCCCGGCCCTGGCCCCTGGCCTGTGACCCTGACTCAGAAGGCAGGCCACGGGCTCCACGCCCAGGCCCAGCTGAGTGCCTGCCCAGCCCAAAGGGCCACCTCGGGGGGGGGGGGTCCATGGTGGGGAGAAGGGCTTCCTTCCACCCACCCTGCTCCCACGGCAGAGGGACCAGGGAACTGGGGGCGGGCCAGGAGTGTGGGGGTGGCAGGCTTTATGTGCCCAGGGGCCTGGCTCCAGAGCACTCCCAAGGGACAGTGGGTTCCGGAGCTGACCCTGCCCGCCGGGCACAGGGTGGGGGTGTCTCGGGCTCCACCCAAGACCAAGCAGGGTCATCTGCCAACTCAGCAGGGGTGTCCTTAGACATTCTGGTCTGCAGGCTCCTCCAGCTGGGGGTGCTCCTGCTGCGCCCCCTCGCCCTGGCGCTCACCACAAGCCCCACAGGGTTGCTGGGCGACCTCCGGTTAAGGGCCGGCCTGGTGGTCTCCCGGTGGCCACCCAGCTTGGCTGCCCGACCGGTCCTGGCGGAGGCGGTTACCCTGCCTCTACAGCTCCTTGGGGCACAGAGCGCCCTGAACAGAGCTGCCCATCGGGCACCCACCCATGACTCCTCAGCTCATGGGTGCCCCAAAGGTGGCCAGGGCCGGTGGCCCCGGGCGCGTTTCACTGTGACACCATCCGACAGGGCAGGGGGCAAGGGACCCCGCGCGGCCAGACGCCTTACCTGGGCCAGCAGCCCGAGGGCGAGGAGGAGCGCGATGTCCATGGGCCGGCAGAGTAGAGGCCGAGTGTCCGGCGGGCGGCCTCCTGCTCCAACACAACCCAGGCTGAGTGACAGCACAAGTGCGCGGGCGGAGGGGGAGCCCGAGTGAGTGACAGCACGTGTGCGGGGGCGGGGCCTGGACGGAAGTCAGCACGGGGGCACGGCGGGGGCGGGGCCTGCGGTTGAGCGACAGCAATGCGCGAGGAGAATGGGAGGAGGGTCAAGGGCGGGGCCCGGGCTGAGTGACAGCACGTGTGCCCCGGGGGCGGGGCCCGGGCTGAGAGCCCGAGAGCACGAACGGAGGGTGGGCCGGGGCGGGGCCCGGGCTGAGTGACGGCACGTGTGCCTCGGGGGCGGGGCCCGGGCTGAGAGCACGAGAGCACGAACGGAGGGTGGGCCGGGGCGGGGCCTGCGCTGAGTGACAGCACGTGCGGCCCGGGGGCGGGGCGGACATGGCCAGAAACAGCCTGGGGGGCGGGACGTAGGGGTCAGGCCGCTGTCCTGGGAGGCAGAGCTCTCGGGGTCCAGCGGTGAGATGAGGAAGCCTGCCAGAAAAGCCCGCGGTGGGTGGGGGCTGGGCTAGGAGCCCGAGAGGACTGAGTCACTCATCCATTCATTTTCCGTGTTGTTGCTCCCTGGATTCGCCAGTCTCACTCCTGCCTCTAGGCCTTTGCACTGGCTGTTCCCTCTGCCTGCAGTGCTCTTCCCGGGGCTGCTCCCCGCACCCAGGCATGTTGCTGGCCGCCTTGAGGGCTCTGTCTAATGGCCACTCCTGACCACCTGTCAGACACAGCACCCGCCTGGCATCTGGCGTACCTGGCATCTTGGGTCGCACTCTCTCCCCGTTGATCCTCGGGGCCCGCGCAGAGGAAGTCCCGGCACAGACCGAGCGGGGGATCAGCCCTCCCCACCCAGTGGGAGCCCTTCCTTTCCTTCCTGCTCTGGTTTGCGGGGTGGCCTCCCATTAGGTGGGCAGACCCAGCATGCAGGAATAGACGGTGGGGAGCGAAGAGCGGAGGAAGGACCCTGTGGGCGACGTGCCTTCTTCCGAGCGGGCGTGGGGAGTGTCCACGGAGCAGGCCCCGGGCTTCTGCTCTCCTGTCCAGGTCGTGGGCCGGTGGAGCAGGTGTGGGGCCATCTGCGCCCTTGGCCTGCTTGGCAGGAGGCCAGACTGCCTGCAGCAGGCTCTGGCAGCGACGGTCCCTGGCGCTCACTCCTCCAAGGTGGGGAGTTGGCGGGGAGCCCCTTCCGTCTCCAGGCTCTGAGGCCCCAGGCCTGGGGAGCAGCCCCTCAGGGCCACCGTCCTGCCTCTGAGGTTAGGGACCCTAAACGTGGGGGGGGGGCAGCCCTCTGAAGGCTTTGGGTTTCTGCCTCCTGGGACTAGTGTAGGGGGAGGTAGAAGAGGGCAGGTGGCTGAGCCCCCCTGGTTAACCTCAGGCAGTCTAACCAAGGGCGAGGGACGTGGCCCTGTGAGACCCCTTCCTCTCTCCCTCTCTGCCTGCCCTTCCTCCACGTTGCTCTTGGCCAATTGCCTCCCCCCCCCAACAATCTCTGGGGGAGGGGGGAGGGTAAGCTAGGTCTGGTCACTGGTGAGTCCCAGGTGCAGGGAAGGGCTGCTGGGAAGGGGTGTGGTCCCCAGGCTGGTGAGCAATCCTTCCTGCCCATCCCCCCCAGGGGCAGGGAGGGGGTGGCCCTACTCCTGGGTTCCAGTCCTAGCTTGAGGCCTTGCCATGTTGCTCTCTGCACCACCCTCGGTTTCCCCTTCTCTCCAAGGAGGAGAGGGTTGGGTTCCACGAGCATGGAGGTCTTGTCCAGGGCTGGTGCACCTCTGGCCAAAGGGCCAGTTCACTCTCCTTCCTAAAGGGGCACTGGCCCCTCCAGAAGAGCCCTCTAGTTTTCCCACAGGCGTGGGGCATCTTACCCTCTGGACTCTCTGTCTTCTGCACCCCATGTCTGCAGCTCTGACCCCCCACCCTGGGTCGCTCCCCTTCCCACAGCTCTGCACAGCCCCTTCGGGTGGGGCCCTTGGCGTTTGGTCGCCCTTGGGGAGCCATATCTTCTCCTCAACCCATGACCAGAACCCCGGCAAAGGCCAGGGCCGCTCCCATGCCCCGCCCCCGGGCAGCACCCCTCTGGGGGTGCCTCCTCTGCCTCCAGCAGCCAACACCTTGGCTTTGGCCTTCTGTTCTGTGACCAGGAGCGCAACACTTGGGAGCCTACTGGGACGCCCGACCTGAAGATGTCCTTCCAGCCGCCAAGGGTGTGGGGAGCTTGCTCTGGGGGACAGACCAGGTCTCAGGGGCAGAGTGACTCGCCCGTCCCCGCTCATACGCACTGAGCGTCTGCCTTGCTTCCTGCGAGGGGACTGCTGCCACGTCTACACCGCCCACAGCCCGGCAGGGGTTCCTGTGGTGTACAGATCCATTTTGCCGAAAACACGGCCCGGTGCGAACACAGCCCCTAGGGCTGCACTGAGGGGCACCTGCCCACCTGGGGCTCAGGCGGCCGCGGAGGGTGGGCACAGAGGGGAGGGGTCTGGAGGTGCTGAGGGAAGGAGGTGAGCTGACACCAGGTGTGGGCCTGGGCACAGGGCGGGTTCCTGGTGGACATGCCCTGGGAGCCTGTGGTCATCTGCGTGGCGACCCCTGGGGGACAGCTGTGTATGACGACGGTGACATGCTCCCAGGCGCCGCTCCCACCCCGCATGCGGTGGTCTCTTGGGGCCCCTCACTTTAGAGGCAGGGACAGGGAGTCTGCAGGAGGCCAAGGTGACAGGTGGGTCCGGAGCCCAGGCCAACCCTTCAGCAGTGGGGCCTGGGCTGGGGGTCAGGAGAGAGGCTGGCCCCGTGACCCCTTTCTGTTCCCACGCCCCAGGCTCCAGGGCTTCAGTGCTGAGAAAGTTCTGGTGGGGCTGCCCTCCCAGGGGAGTCTGAAAGCACCAACAAATCCTAAAGTGGAACATGGTGGAACAGCATAACGGGGAGTCCTCAAGGAGCCGGGCAAAGGTTGGCAACTGGGTGCAGAGTGTGGGGGGCTCCTCAAGCCCTGACCAGCCCCGGTGGCCTGGACGGGGAGTGGGGCCCTGCCGGGGGTTCCCATCCGTTGAGTGTTGTCAGAAGGGACGGCAGCAGGGGTGGTGCCTGGGGCACGGGGCCTGGAGGAGAGGCTCCAGGGCGGGCTAGGCGGGGCTGGCCTGGGGAGGGCAGCGTGTCCCCGGCTGACCCAGGCCGCGCCTGCCCTCTGGTGGCCACAGGATGCACTGCAGACGGAGGCCGTCAGGTTTGGAGGGGGGCTTGTCTTTGTTCAGAAGGCCAATGACAATCCCCCAAACACACACCGAGTGGCCACTCCCAAACTGTGTTTACAGTCTTGGATGCTCAAAAACCACAGACGGATGGCCACAGACAGCAGACGGAAGAGAGGCTGGGGGGCGGGCAGGGCGCCCCACGGGCCCTCACTCCTGGTCTCCCTCCAGGGCTGTCCGGGCCTCCAAGCCCCCAGCCGCTGGGGCTGCGGTCCTGCCCTGCCCAGCAGCCCCCTGCCCTGCAGCTCCAATACGACCATGCAGATTCCGGCCAGGGAGCGGCCCGGGCCCCTGGACGCGGTTTCCTGTGTCCTTTAGGTGATAATCAGCCCTAGGGCCTGGTGGGGGTGGGTCAGGGTGGCCAGGGAGGCCTGGTGTGCTCGCGGCTCCTGCCACCCCTGGCACCAGCAGGGGGCAGTGTGGATCCAGGGATGCCCTGGCCGAGGTGGCGGGGAGAGCGGGCTGGTCCTCCCACTTCTGGCCCACAGCTCGTCCCAGCTCTGCGCTCAGGGGCCAGGTGGGTGCGGTGATGGGTCCTTCTCGCCCCCACGCTGGACACGCCTGTCCCTCCCCCAGGCTTCTCTGGAAATGGAGCCCCAAGGTGACCCTGCATCCCCTCACCCCTCCCAGGGCAAAGGGACCCCAGCATGGAGTCCTCGGCCTTCTTGCTCTCCCAGGAGGGATGAGGGAATGCGGGCCATAGGGTCAGCGCAGATTCCTGCCATGTCCACCCCAGAGATGGCCTTGGGCTGCCAGCCCCTCACCCACCCCTGGCTGGGCCCAGAGCAGCTTGTCTGAGGTTTTGCCTGGTGGCGGCCATAGGAGCCTGGACTCCTCCCTGTGGCTGGCCCGAATGTGCTGGGGCAGCCAGCCCAGCAAGGGCTCTGGGGCATGGCCTCTGTTACCCACCAGAGCCCCTAGCTCCAGAGGTCAGCCCAGGAGTGCTCAGGGGAACACCCTGGTCACAGTGATGGGGGCACAGAGACAGGCCAGAGAAAAGAGATCACCAGATGCAGATGGTCAAGTTTTAAAGGAATTTGTAAGCTGTTTGCAGAAGGTCAGGTTTTATGGAAAAACTCACTCCAATAAAAACTCACCAAGACAGGCCGGGGGGCCCATGCTCCCCAAGACCCTAGGGCAGGTGAGTAGCCCCCCCAATTCTGCTCATTCAGTCTCAGTGCTGAGGACCCAGGAGAGGGGATGGTGTGGGCAGGTGCCCTCTGATCTGGGCAGGAAGGCGTGGGAGGCCAGGACGGGGAGTGCAGGCCAGAGACGCCTGGTGAAGCGCATGGGGGGCAAGGCAGTGTGAGACGCTTCTCAGGGCAGGTGCACCAGGCTGGGCCTCCTTCCCAATGTCTTCACCCCCAGATGGCCTGGCTGGTGGTCTGTGCCCGGTGGCGCTGGGGGTAATTGGCCTGGTTTTGGCACAGGGAGCAGGGAGCAGAGGGGACGTCCTCAAGGAGGGACCTGGAGGGTGCACCCATCGGGGTCTCGAGGAGCCTGAGGTTAAGCCCCATTTCTTCGGAGTTGCCTCAGTGAGTCTGTTTCCTGGCCAGTTCGCGGGGGCCCTGAGTGCAGGCCCCGGGCTGCAGAGGGTCCCCACCTGCAAGAAGCTGGAGGGATGAGCTCCAGGCCAATGAGGACACCTAATGGCTGGTCCTTCCTGGCCGGGGAGGCAGGGAGGCGGGGCCGTCCCCTGGGCCCTGTGGGCTCCCTGCGGGGCTGCAGGCCGTGCCCAAGTCCCGGTGGTCACCCGTCCCCCCTCATCTATCTCAGCCTTCTGTGCACGCGGCCCCGAGAAGCTGCCAGCAGAGCTGCCTGTCGGCCCCTCCTCAGTCCGGGTGGGAGAGAGGAGGGCGGGGAGGGGGTCGCTGAGCCAGCCCAGTCAGCACCGCCCCCGCGGCCCCCCAGCCCAGTCCACTCAGCCAGCCCTGGCACCACCGTCCTCCGGTCAATATGAGTGGACTGGTGACAAATGCGGGAGTGGAGAATCCCAACAACTGGATGAATCACATGGACGATCATTCAGATGAAACCCGCCGTGGGAACAGGGTCCCTGTGGTCTGCTGGCACGTTTCATCTCGCCCTTCGTTTGGGGGCCTCTGGAGCTGGGGGCTCATGCGGGCAGTGCGGCCGCAGGGGCTGTGCCGATGGGCAGGAATTTCCCACGCCAGTGACAGGGCCTACGAGACAGATGCGGGGCCACGGCCCTTCCCATCGGAACTTCTCCTCCAGACGGATGGACTCGGGGCAGAAGGGCCAGGTTGGTGCAAGAGGGGGTGCCTGGCACGGGAGCCCCCACCACGCCCAGGATTGCAGGCTGCTGGGCAAGAGGCCGGGGCCACACCCGGTGAGTGGCCTCCCTGCCTCTTGGAGAGAGTCAGCACGTTTCAGCCGTTCTCCGTGGTGCCAATGCCCCCTGCTCTCTCCCAGATGTGGGGGCCTGTGTGCATCTGTACAGGAGAAGTACCCCGACCCCGGCTCCCCTCACTTGGAGGCTCTGGTGGATGTCCAGGCTTGCCCAATGGTCAGTTCACGCTCACCCTCCCCTCTCCACATCCCACCGGTTCCTCCCCTGTACTCTCCATTCAGGCTGCTGAGCTGGAAACCCTAGAACATTCCAGACTCCTCCTCCTCCAACTCCCATACTCAGCATCCCCAAGCTAGCACGCACCTCCTGTCCTTTGGCCCTTCTGGCCCTCCTGTGATCCCGCCCCTGCCCCAGGCCCTCGGGGCTCTAAACTGGGCACCTGGCTTACTCCCAGCACCTTCCTCGGTTCCAGAGAGGCCCCAGGTTTCATTTCAGGCCACTACTCTGCCCCACTGCAGGTGTCCTGCCCTCCCCAGGCAAGGAGGCATGTGGCCAGCCAGGGTCTAGTACCTCATCCCCCTGAGTGAGTCTCTTGGGGGCAGGACCGTACCCGGACTAGTTAAGTTTAACGAGTGACCACATCTACACATAGGCCTCGGCCCCAGGTGCGTAAGGAGGGGACTTCCACAGATGCAGATTATGACTTTGCAGAAGTGCCGAGTCTCCTGTGACTCTCTCCCCTTCGGGGGATGGTCTAAACGTGGGTGGACGGCCTGTGGGCAGACGTGCCTTCACCTGGAGGCTGACCCTGTCCTCGGCCTCTCCCTGGCCAGTGGCTCCGTTCCTGCCTGGAACGAAGCCATGGGTGGTGGCCCAAGGTCTGGCTATTGAGAGAAGCAAGATTCAGAACCCTCTAGAGAGCTTGCCCCACGAGCTGCCTCAACAAGATAAACCGAGGCCTCTGCTGAGCTCTGGGCATGTCAGCTAGGGTGCTGAGGGTCCGGCTTGGCTCCTCTCTGCACAGAAGTGGGGCTGACTTTAGTGACCCCAGTGCAGGTGAGCCGAGTGCACTCCAGTGCAGGTCTCTGCCTAAAGAGGAGCATCTCTGTCCGCGGGGCTCTCCAGCAACAGGGAGGACATAGGAGCCAGAGCTGCTCATCTGAGCGATGCTCACACTCGCCGGGGGTCTCCATTGTGGACATGCACCATAATGTCAAGGACAAAGAAAACCTTAACAGCACCAGAAAAAAAAGGGCCCATGACCTCGGAAGACATGGAGGCCCAAGGTGCCAGAAGCTGAGGCGCAGAGAAGTGTCTTCCCATAACCAGGCAGCCCGTCATTTAAGAGTGAGGACAAAACACTCAGATACGTGGAGGCGAAGCGGGCTGACCTCAGAGATGCTTAAAAAACAACAGTCGTAGAGCATTATTTATTTCAAGGAAATTTTCTGAGCCTCCAAATTGAGAAAATGTCACTAAATTTATCCACTGACTGTAAAAACAAAGCCTATTAATTTTGTTTCCAAAGCAAAACAAGGCTGAAACTCTAGAGGCAGGTATCAGGATCATAGCGGGGCAGGGAGGAAGCTTACATGCCGGCCACAGGGTCCACATACTCTACAACTATAAACTTGGCTGGAAAAAGAACTACAAGTGTTATAGTCTGCTTTTGAAAATTTAAGGGTACTCAACAGAAATTCAGTATTTACTTATTTATTTACTTATTTACTTATTTATTATTTTAAGTCATCTCCATGCCCAACATGGAGCTCGACCTCATGACCCTGAGATCAAGAGTGGCACGCTCCACCAACGGAGCCAGACAGGCACCCCAGAAATTTAATTTACAATTTCCAAATAAGCAACGAGAAAAAAAATAGAGAAGGTCATTAAAACAACAAAAAAGAAGGCAAAACAAACCAAAAATCCGTAAGGTGGTAGGCAGAAAATGCAAATTGAGATTGTAGAAATAAATTCATCAATCATCACAATAAATGGACTAAATTCAGCGACTAAATGACGGATTATCCACTGGATTTACAGGCGTGGGCTCCGCTTGTCACAGAAGACACACCTGAAACCACATGGACAGCGAAGTCACAGCACCAGGACAAGTGGTCTGAACACACACCCCCGACAGGGGAAGAGCAAGATTTCTCAGAAAAAGAAAACTGAAGGAAAAAACATGAATAGGGATAGAACTGCTAACCAACAATTCACCAAAAATTTATAATAATCGTGAATAAATGGGCCAAAGAACATAGTGTTGAGACACACAAAGGAAAGACGAACAAGTCCGTCATGTGGAGATTTTAACGGGCCGCTTCCTGGGGGACAACGGTGACCCCAAGGTGATCCCGAGGCGACCACACTGTCACGTGTTCAATACTTGGCCACGTACGGGGCACGAAAGGCACCTTGGGTTTCTAAGAGCTGGGCCCACAGGCCTGTGCGCTCGGGATGCTGGGAGAGCAGGCGGAACATGGGGGACTGACAGGTGCTCCCAAGTAACTCATGGAGGAAGAGATTAAGTCAAAGTAGACACGACCACAGTTTGGAACCAGAAGTGCCACGTAACAAAGCGTGATGACACCTAGGCCCCGGGACGTATTTACAGGAACAAGCCGACGGCAGCCGGCCGGGGGGCCCAGCCGAAGCCGCGAGGAGAGGGCCTCAGGCAGCCCCCAGGAGGCAGGAGAGGAGGGTGATGGCGGACGTTACCAGCGCAAAAGAAACCACGGTGAGGATGAGCGAACAGAAGGAAAAGGTACACAGACAAACTCCGGGAACATCAACCAGGGAGACGCGCAGTGCTGTGAGGGATAGGGCATGACAAGTCCCGCATCGGGCTCCCTGCAGGGGAGTCTGCTTCTTCCTCTCCTTCTCTCTCACTATCTCTGTTTCTCTCCCTCAAATAAATAAGTAAAAAATCTTAAAAAACAGATTTTATTCATTTGAGAGTGTGTGCACAATGCACAAGTGGAGGGGGGCAGAGGGACAGAGAATCTCACGCAGACTCTGAGCTGAACACAGAGCCCGACGCGGGGCTCGATCCCACCACCCTGAGACCGCAAGCTGAGCTCAGTCAGGCGCTTGACTGACTGAGCCCCCGGGGACCTCTCCAATAAGGTTTTTTTTTTTTTAAAGGAACTTAAAGCTGGTCTTAAAATTCAGATGGAAGAGCAGAGGGCCAAGAACAGCCAAGACTCTCCTGAAGAAGTACGTGGGAGCAGAGCCGCAGCTTAGGGACAGGGCGGAGTTCGGGCACAGCCTGGACCTGGCACACCTGGGTGCTGGGCAGAGCGGAGGCCACGTGAGTTCCATGGACAGATGGAAACACCAGCCATTCCACACGGAAAAAATCAGGGCCTTTCACATGACGTGTGAAAGTAATTTCCAATGAATTAAGGGCTTACAGGAACAAAGCAAAGCTTTGTAACTTTAGACAAACATATGGGAAAATGTATTTAAGAACTTGGGGTAGGAAAGGGTTTTTTATTTTTATTATTTTTTAAAGATTTTATTCATTCATTTGAGAGAGAATGAGAGTGAGAAAGAGAGAGCACATGAGAGCGGGGAGGGTCAGAGGGAGAAGCAGACTCCCCGCCGAGCAGGGAGCCCGATGCGGGACTCGATCCCGGGACTCCAGGATCATGACCTGAGCCGAAGGCAGTCGCTTAACCAACTGAGCCACCCAGGCGCCCTAAGAAAGGATTTTTTAGAAAAGAAAAACAAACCATAAAAAAGATTAATGCATTTAAACACATTAAAATTTAAAATTCTTCACATCAATAGATACCATTAAACAAAATAAAAGGCAAGCCACATAACCAAGACGTAATCAAGAAAATTACCAACCAAATAGGAAATAGGCAAAGAACACGAACAGGGAATTCACAGAACAAAACCTCAAATGGTCAGTAAATGTATTCAAAATATTCCACCTAAGCAGCAACTAGGGGAATGCAAATTAAAATAAAGAGATCCTATTTCACATCCAGCACCGTGGCAAAGACTGAAAGTCTGTCCGTCCGTGTTGCCTGGAGGTGAGAGACAGTGTCTTGTCTGTTGGAGGCAGTCTACACGGTATGGCCTTTTTGGGAAGAAGCCCATGGCAGTGACCACGCAATCCCAAGGTGACACGTGGGAGCGGGCGGGCCTCTGCGCGGCGACTCAGAGCTTAGGTCCGCAAACACAGCAAGCTGCTGCAGAGCATGAGGTCGGCGGCAGATCTGTGTCAGCTCTGAAACACGGGAGGAACACCTGCAAGGCCCCAGCTCGGTCCCCTCTGAGGTAGGGCTCTAGTTTACAGAGGATGCCAGCTCACTGGTGCCTGGCCTAGGGGCACCCTGGTCGCCCGGGTAGAACTGCCTGACGAGGTCCCTCTTGTTGATCTTCCCCATCTGGTTCCGCGGGATCTCCTCCACCAGCAGGAACTCCGAGGGCACAGCATACGGGGCCAGGACGCCCCTGCGGAGACAAGCAGGGTCTGAGCGGCAGGAACTTGGGGCCCGGACGGCCCCCTCCCCATGGGACAGGCAGCCCGGTCCCCCAGGGCCCAAAGCCCAACCATATCTGGTGCCTGCCCCGGGAGGGCGTCTCTGCTGTGACTGTGAACCCGGAGATGCTGTGGCCCATGTTCCAGGCCCACCCGTGGGCAGAGGACAAACCCTCCTCAGGGCCAGGCCTCCCAGAGCCGGGAGGAGCAGGTCCCACTCTCGGCTGGCTGTCACGACAGCAGGCCACAGCCAGATGGGTGGAGCAGGCAGGTGGGTAGGGCCAGGGGACCCTTGCAGAGCCCTGGGCATGGCAGCCACGGCCACGTAGGCTGGGGCCGCGCTCCGGGCAGAGCTCTGTGATAAGCAGTGGGAGGGGCTGGTCTGTGGGTCCGAGAGCTGCCCTGCGTCCCGCACTCCCACGAGGAGCCCCCATTAGATGGTGCGTTCTCCCGTGAGGGGCCACGTGGACGGGTCCTGCCACCCACAGGCTCTACTCAGAAACTCCTCCTTGGGCAGCAGGCACTGCTTCTCTCCTGAGGCCCTGTCCAAGCCACCTGCCCCTTGCCCTCCGACAGCCGCACATGGGGCCACATCCCCTTTGTAAGGAGAGCATAGCGTGCCACTAGGCAGGGGTGTGCCCGGGGCCAGGAGGCCGTGTGTGGCCCTCTGGCCTGCAAGCTGTGGGGGCAAGCTCAGCCACTGCGGAGGTATCGTGGTGAGCTCGTGACACCCCATTGAACGCACCATCACCTTGGGGCGGCTCGTGCTGAAAGCAGCCAGCCGCAGGCCAGCACGGGGCAGCTGGGGGTGCAGGTGAAGGCTTGTGAGGGGAGAGGGTGCCCCACCTACGGTCCTGGCAGCTGTGAGAGACGGCCGGCAGCCCACAAGGGTAGGACTGGGCTGGGCTTTGCTGGAACAAGCCACCAGGACTGTGCAAGGGACTCTGGCGGCATGGCGGGGCAGCGAGCCCCTGAGGCCCGATCAAGGAACGCACCCCTCTGAGCACCCCAGCCCCATGTCTCAGGGGTGTGTGGGCGGCTCTCCCCACGCCTGCTTCCCCTGCGGCCAGCCAGCAGCAGGCTGGTGCCAGGGCCCAGAGAGGGAGGCCCGAGGCGCCGGCCGCTCCCGGTGCTGGGCGGCCAGGTGAGCAGGCCATGGAGCATGGTTGCCCATCATCCAGAGAAAGCACCCTCAAGAATGAAGACCAAGTTCAAGGCATTTCAGACAGAGACGCAGACAGTCCCCACGGGAGCAGACCGGCAGCAGAGACGAGCGGGAGGCTGCCGAGGAGCCCGCGCCCGGGGGCAGGCTGGGACACGCGTCGTCTCCTGGGGACTGGACCCTCTCGGAGAGACGACCCTTGAACAGAAATACAGCTGACTCTTGAACAACACCAGTTTGAGTCGCATGAATCCACTTCTATGTGGGTTTTTGGATAAACGCGGCAGAGGACTGAAAATGTGTTTGGTCTCCCTTGTGATTTTCTTCCCCTTTTCTTTGCTGCAGCTTACCTCGCCGCACAAGAACACGAGACACGATACGCACAACGTACAAACTACGTTCGATCGACTGTTCTCGGTGAGCAGGTCAGTCTGCTCAAGGGTCAGCCGTGCTAACAGTGTGGAGCGAGAACAGTAGAGGGTGTCGCCGGGGCCCGGGTCGGGGTGCAGATGGTGGTATGTGAGAGCAGGGCGTTATGAACCCTAACTTAGCAGCCACTTTTGAAAAAAGGAACAAAAGCCACAGAAGTTAGAAACGATGTAGAAGTGTTAGGAAGGACGGCTGGGGGCCCCGGCATTTCCAAGAACAGCAGGCCGTGGACGCGGGGGCCTGACGACTCTGCCCGGGACGTGTTTGCACGGTGGACCCCATGCGTTTAGACTCGCCTCAAGGCCAAGTTGAGCTGGTGTGAAAAAGCAGGCTTCTGGGGAAACATGGTCCACGGAGGAGGTGTCCTCCCGGGAGAAGGCATGGCAGGCACAAAGTGAGGATGAACACTAAGCCAAAGCCCACCACTCCTCTGTGGTCTCATCAGACATCAATTGTGGGTCAAGAGCACGGATCCTGGATTCTTCCCTGGTGTGTAAATCCCACGTCCCTTTCCAACTTGGTATCTGGGGCACCGAAGGGCAGTGGGTGGGCCGTGTCCTGGGTCCCGCAAACGTGGCGCTGTTGCCCTACTCCAGGCCACGCTCACCCCCTCAAGGGGACACTGGCTCTGGCCCGAGGGGCACAGACTGAGGGAGGAATCTTGAGAAAGGAAAACCACGGGAGCGCAGAGGTGACAAGGAGGGAGAGCACCTTCCCTAAGAGCCATGTCCGGAGAGGCAGAGTGAGGATCCAGAGTCCGACCTGGCCTGCGTGGGCTGCGTGGCCTCAGCGTCCCCACCCAGTGATGGCCCAGCTTGAGGACACAGAGGCCTGGACGCTGGCCTCACTGTGGGACAGTCCTGCGGACGGCGGGTGGGCTGCCTGCCCTGACCTCCCAGGGGTGCCCCCCACCCCCACCCCAAGCGCAAAGCCCCCGCCTCAGGTCTTCCCGCGGCCTCGGTCACAAGCCTGACAGGTGCGCACGCGGCTCCTGAGAGCGGACCCCGACTCTCTCGGGCGGAGAGCTCAGCACAGGGTGTGTGGTGTTTAACTGAAGCTGCAACGACGACTAGAATTTTCTCCTTTGTTGAACACCCTGCTCCAAGTGTGATTCTGCAAATCCAGGGGAAGCTAATCGCCCAGCTGTGCTGCCCCTTCATGAAATGAGGGGCTCCTGCTGTTGTGAAATCATGTTGGACGAGCCAAAAATATCTTTAGTGCTGAGGAGGGAGGCAAGTTGGGAAGGAAGGGGGTGCAGGGAGCAGGCAGAGGAAGGAGAAACTTCTCAGATTGGAAATAAAGAATTTGGGGGACATTACTAACAGCTTCCTTTCTGAGCTCGGGGCTGTGACCACGCTGTCTGTCCCCCGGCCTCTGGCGTGACTGACCGTGGGGCACGACAGGCACAGGGAAGGGGGACTGTGCGTGTCGGCACGCAGAGAAAGCCCTGGGGCCATGGCACGTGGGCACAGAGGCTCTGGGGACGGTCTAGGGTAAGGTGAAGGTGAGCGCGCGGGGACGCATGGTGAGGGGACAGGCCTGCGGTGGGGGCACAGGCGAGGGGAGCACCGTGGCCCCAGCTCCCAACGGCCACGTTCAGCACAGGGTGGGTGGGTGAGGGGGCAGGACGGGAGGCTCTCTGCCTTTGGATTCCTTCTGAAGCCGGGGGAGGACCCTGCACCCTGTCCCATGGGTGGGGCTCCCACCCCGTGGTCCCGGCTGTCTCCCCGGTGACCGTTATAAAGCTTCCCTGCGGCCCTGTGTGTGTTGGGGGCAGCCTCGGGAATGTAATGTATCACCTGGCCTTCCAGGCAACCCCCCGACCCTGAGATGGATGATGGCAAGACCCGAGACTCTGCCTGCCTCCCCCCACCCCGGGACAGTCCACCCCCGACCTGTCCCTTCCTCCAGCCCCATGAATTCCCCGGCCTGCCCCTACCTTGCCCACTCTTTGAGCTCCCTGTGGGACAGCGAGTGTCCCTCCTGAAGGGTCACCACTGCAGTGAGCCGCTGGCCCCAAGTCATGTCTGGAACTCCAATCACAGCCACATCTGTGGACAGAAAGAATGTTGTGCTGACTGCCGCAGGCTGGGGACGCACCCAGAGGGGAGCATGGGGCCAGCATGGCTGGTCCTCCCGGGGACGGGGCAAGGCCCGGTCCCCACGGGTCTCCCGGCTGGAGCTCAGGGTGGGGGCTGGCTTTCCTGCGTCTCTGCCCTCCCTGCACTGCCCCAGGGCTGGGGACAACCCGTGAGCCACGTGGGGGGGCCCCTGCCATCCCCAGGGTCCTCAGCCTGTGACCTGAGGTCAGGGGCAGGTCTGGGTGGGGTCCACACTTCCTGGACCAGCAACCACCGGTGGCCACTCTGGCACAACCGGGATGCTCAGCCCACGGCCACTGTGAGCAAGACGGTGCTGCTGAGCCGACCAGCAGCAGCCCGCTCAGGCCGGGACCCCAGCCGCGGTACAGAGGTGGGGGGCGCACGGATGGCAGGCAGAGGGACCCCTCCTGTGTGTGCCCCAAGGGTGGGTCACCTGGTCCGGTTCTGTCGACAGTCAAACACAGACGGAAGCACATCTGGAATGCTGCCAGAGGGTCAGGTCTGGACCCTGCTCGCTGTTGGAGGCCCTGCCACGGGCCAGGGGGCCACGTACCCGTGATGCTGGGGTGTGTCAGCAGCAGCCGCTCTACCTCCAGGGCGCTGACCTTGTAGCCACCACTCTTGATGATGTCCACGGACGTGCGGCCCCGGATCCAGTAGCTGCCGTCCTTAAACACGGCCGTGTCGCCTGAGAAAAGGTGCTCTGGTCAGGACGCGCGCCGGGCCCAGCATGTTTCGAGGGGCACCCACGTGGTGAGCAGCGCCCCCCACCCCATCACATGCTGGGCGCCTGTGTCTGGGGGCATCGATATCCCCACACGGTGACCCATGCTGGGGCCGGGGTGCACGTGGGCCGTTTCAGGACAAGGTGGCAAGCATGGAGCTCAACGGCTGAGACCTCAGCCTGTGGTCCAACCCCAGACGGCCCTGTGCAGACAGCAGCGTCCCACAACGGCCGATGGGGGCCGCCTGTGAAGACCAGGCTCAGAGGCAGGACGGCCGGTGTGGTCACCACCCAGCTCGGCCCCTTCCCGCTCTTTCTCAGGCTCCTGCAATCAGAACAAGAATCGGCCGCCTCCTCCATCCCACCGTGGGGTCCCAGCCACAGCAGGGTCCTAGTGGAGAGGACATCACTGCAGCCCCCCTTCACTCGTGGGGTCTCCCGGGCTGCAAGGCAGTGACATGGAGTCTCTGAAGGAGGACAAAGCCCTCCTGCCCCTCCACGTCAACTGTGTGGTTTCCTGTCATGCTTCCCCATGTGGCAGTCCCCTCGGAGACCCACCTGGTCCCCTCTCAGGCCATGCTGGGCGATGGGATGCCCACCAGGCATCCTAGCATGAGCAGGTGGTGGGGTGGGGGACAGCGAGGGCCAGCCCAGAACAGAGAGGGCGCAGGGGAGGTGGGCCTGAGTGTGTGCGCGCACACGTGCATGTGTGGACGCGTGTGGACGTACATGCGTGTGGACATGTGCATTGTGGAGGTGTGTGTGTGGACATGTGTGTGGACGTGTACATGTGTGGACGTGTGCGTGGACATGCGTGTGGACATGTGCATGTGTGGACATACACGCGTGTGGACGTGTGTGTGCTCCCACAATGCACGCACGTGTGCGTGTGCCTGTGGGGACGCCCCCACCCAGCCCTCTGAGAACAGCGCTGGCGCCGCCCTGCCTATGCTCACACCCGAGCCCCATGTTGGGTCATTAGCTGGAATAAATCATCGGTGTTTCATTACGAGTCACGCCACCCACGCAGGAAGGCACCATCCATCATCTGCCACAGGCCAGGGCGTGATCCAGTCTATAAACGGGACAGATGCCTGTGCGTGGATGGGTGGCTGGCTTACTTATGGCGGCGTGGGAAGGCGAGGCTCTGAGGACAGGCCACGAGCGTGGTGGGTTCTCTCCCGCTGACAGGAAGCAGAGGCTTGCAAGTGCATCCTTGGAAAGGGCGCCGTGGCCCCAGGATGGGCTGCAGGGTGGCGGCTGGCGGGAAGTGGTGCAGGTGTGGAGGAGCAGGAAGGGCCGCAGGGAGGCCTGGGGTGGACGAAGCCCGCCCTGGGTCCCGCGAGGCCCCCTGTGCTCCCCACTCCTGGGGTGCAGGCACCGCTCTGGCTGCATCCCCTCCCCACTGGACGGCTGCATGCTCTCTCCGGAGAGCTGTTCCTTAAAGGCACCAAGGGGCCCAGTCTAAGCTGTCACTGCCCTCCTGCTGCCAGACGGACACTGCACTAGCCCCGGGCCCTCTGGAGCCTTCCTGGACCTGCTCCCACCACCTCTACTTGCCCAGAGACCCAGCAGAGCGAGGGACCCTGCCCTGGGTCCAGGCTCCTGTCCCTGGTCTCCCTGCCGGAGACGCCCTGCACTGCCGAGACCACGGCTGCTGAGGCTGGGGGGCATCTCCCTGACGCGGCCCCTGCCCCCTGGGCTGCTCTTCCGGTCCTGCCCTTAGCATCAGGAAAGGAGGCAGTGGGCTCTGGCGCACGTCCTTGGATGGGGGAGCACCACGTCTGCTCACTGTGAAGGGGTGAAGGGGACCGGAATGGGACTGCCCTGCTCTCCAGGGGCCCCTCCCCAGC
This sequence comes from Mirounga leonina, assembly GCF_011800145.1. Lineage (NCBI taxonomy): Eukaryota > Metazoa > Chordata > Mammalia > Carnivora > Phocidae > Mirounga > Mirounga leonina. Next base: position 724,605 of record NW_023270469.1, read on the forward strand.
TGCCTGGAGACCCTCAGACGCCAGCTGTCTCAGTTCTGAATGAAGGACCACGGGGGCCGGGGAGCGCAGGCTGATCAGGGGACGCACTCGGAACTGAGGCCCGGTCCCAGAAACAAGGGCCCTCAACACCCCTTCCAGGCCTTTCTGCTCCATTTCCTTGGGTGTTGGCTGACACAGACGCTGAATCCCAGCACAGAGACGGCTGGAGACCAGCGCTGTCCCCAAACTCCCATGAGTGTCTAACCCACGGGCAGCCCACCTCTGAAGGGCAGGACGTGTCCAGTGCCAGGATGGGGCTCAGAAAGAGGGGTCCTGGGCAGCGAGGGCGGAAGCCGTGTACAGAGCCCTGCCTGACATCCACGTGTGACAGCGCCGCCCGCCTGCCGTGCTCCTGGCGGGACAGAGCCCCAAGCACAGCGTGGCGGGAATGGCTCGGGAGGCCACGCGGCTCCCTCAGCTTCCCCTGCGTCTCTGCGCACCTGAGTTGGCAGCTCCCAGGAGGGCGGGTTAAACAGACAGCAAGCGCCCAAACCCCGAAGACCCCGGAACAGGCAACTTCAAGGTTTTGGATAAACTGAACAAAGTAGGAGGGGGAAACAGACACGCTGTGGCATCTGAGGAGTGTGGGCAGTCCTGCGGACTCCGTGCGGCCTGGCGGCGCCTGCCACCCACGGCGGGAAGAAACCCTCACGTGCCTCCCCGACGCAGCTGGGGGACAGACGGGGACAGCACCGGCCCGCAGCGCATGCTCACGCCCGGGGAGGCGGAGACACTCCTTGCCGAGCACACCCCCTCATGTGCTCCCGCGGGGGCCAGAGCCTTCCCTCTGGTGCCACGTGACACACGTCAGGCCCGGCCTCACCGTGGACACCAAGCTGCCTGCTCTGTGGCCAACGTCCGGCCCTGCCTCTGGGGAGATGCGGGCTGAGCCTGTTTTCAGGCAGTGACACCCAGCACGGGCCGGCTCCACACCACGGGGCTGCACCCCCTTCCGTGCTTCCCCAAGTGTCTGCCTCATGCAGGGTCTGCTGTGGAGCGTGGGGGCCCAGCCGGGGGATGTGGAGGCCAAGGGAATCATGCTGAGGGAAGAAGGCCAATCCCCAAAGGCTACACTTGTCGGGTCTGTCTCTGTGCCACTCTGAACGACAAGCAGTGGGCTGGGGGGCGAGGGCAACAGACGTGGGGCCGCAGAGCAGCACGGACCTACATGTGTGCTGAGGATGGTGAGCAGAGCCCACACACAGGTGCACATACATGTGTAGGGCTGGGGGACCCTGGTCAAGCCCAGGGACGGGCTCTGGTGTCGTGCTGGTGACCAGGACGTGGACACTGGGGAATGGTGTGAAGGTGCAAGGGGCCACCCTACTCGCCATCTGCAGCTTCCTGCGAATCTCTACCTATTGCAAAGAAAGCGTTTTAAGAAACCGCTGTTTGGTTTGTGGAGAAGTCCTGCCTCCCCTGGGGGCTCACCCCCAAGTCGAGTCACTCCAGCGTCTGCAACACACTCTGACTGAACAATAATTCCAGAAAAGAATCTGTGTTAACTAAACTCACGACCGAAAGCAAGCACAAGAAACTGCCCACCGCGATGCTAATTAACGCGCCTGATGAGGCTGTCTGTCCGTCAGGTGTCAGCACCCCGCCCCTGCTGGAAAACACCTGCCCTGCTCTGCCGGGGATGCAGGGCGGCAGCTGAGAACCCAGCCCCCCACTCTGCTCCTGGCGCATGTCGGGCACCATCAGGCCCCCTGAGCCTGGCACGGCTGCTCTGGCATCGCCCCAAGACAGGGCTGGGGGCTGGGGCAGGTAGGGGGCAGCTCATGGTGGGTCGACTCCCCCCGGCCATGGGGCAGCTCGGCCTCCCAGGTGTCCTTCCTGCTTTCAGCCCCCACGTGTCGGCCAGGCTCCGGAGTGGAGAGAATCAGCCGGACAGCTCCCAGCATCGCAGGATAGGGTGTCCCGAGCGCCAGCACAAGGAGGGACGTCAAAGTCAGGGCACCCAAGGCACTCGACTTGTCCGACGTGGACTCTGGGATGGAGAAGATTCTCTAGGACTCCGAAGAGGGGAAAGGTCGTACGGTGCCAGGAAGGACGACGTGGCTGCAGCTGGTAGAAGCGTGGAAGCCAGAAACCGAGAGAGCATCTCGAACCCTGAACTCTACCTCGCCCGACTGAGCGAAGACGCTGCCAGACACCCACTCCCCGAAATGCACACCCCACACCTCTACTGTCAGGAGGCTCCTGGGGAATGCAGCGCGCAGACTGTGGAGCAGAAGGGAAGGAGGGAGCTGCAGGAGGGGCCTGGCGGGGCGGCGGGCCCGGGCGTCTCCCCCGAGCGGCAGGGTGGCACCGGGGTGCTTCATGCAGGGAACCGAGAGCACAGAAGGACCACGGTCTCCATGAGGCTGCATCCACGGCCCCATGGTGCAGACACTGGGGGGACGGGTGTGGAGAGCAGCCTCAGAGCCAGGTGCGAATGGCCACTGGTCAGAGCCGCGGGTCTTCCAGCCATGCCCGCGTCACTCCGATAAAACCCGAAAACTGAGCCACACTCCTCTGCGCAGGGGTCTGGGACCGACATGGGAACAGCGCAGGGACCCCAGGAGCCAGCCCGCATGCAGCTGGAGCTCGACATCCAACAGAGGCAACGCGGCCTCACGTGGCCACTGGGTCACCGCGTCACTGCCCACGGAACAGGGTCCGAGACTAGCTTTATGAACGCAAAGCCTGACAAGGGGCAGGAGAGACCCAGGCGCACAACCCCACGAGCCCTGGAAAACAAAGAACTCTGAAGCAAGATAAAACAACTAGACACGACACATCCAAACCTTCCGCTCACAGAAGGGGCCGCCAGTACCGGGGCCTAGCCAGCTGCAGACTGCACGGCCGGTCCCGCCAAGCATGCCCGGAGGGGCCCCGCTGCCTGGCACAGCCTTCACGGTGACCCTGCCTCCGGGTCAGCGGGCGCACAGGTCGGTGACAACCGTCCCCTCTGCACACCCACACCCACTCACACGCAGCACGCGGCCTAGTTCCTAACTGCGCCTCGCTGGCCAAGACGGAAGATCTCCTTGTTGGAGGAGGAAAGCAGAACCCCAACTGCGGCGAGGCAGGAGGTGAGCAGACACGGCCCGAGCGCCGCCGAGGCCTTCTCCATCGGAGGTGTGAAAGGTTAGCGTGTCGCGCCGTGTCGCTGAGAGCGATGACGCTCACCGAGGGAGCACCAGAGGCCAGGCATCCAAGGAAGGAAGGAGCCCGCCCACAGGGGACAGCGGCCAGCGGCTGTGAGAACCGCGCATGTGCAAGACGCGTCATCAGTTCATGTCACCGCTCTCCAGAACACGGTTTCTAAGGGCCTCCCGACAGCCGCTGCTGGACACCTGTGGACACGGGCGGGGTCCCCGCCCCGCACTTTATTAAACACGCTGTGGCAGGGGCGCCTGGGTGGCTCAGTCGTTAAGCGTCCGCCTTCGGCTCAGGTCATGATCCCAGGGTCCTGGGATCGAGCCCCGCGTCGGGCTCCCTGCTCTGCGGGAAGCCTGTTTATCCCTCTAACTCTCCCCCTGCTTGTGATCCTGCTATCACTGTGTCTCTCTCTGTCAAATAAATAAATTAAATCTTAATAAATAAATAAATAAATACATACATACATACATACATACATACATACATACAAACGCTGTGGCAGACGTCCGTGCGCCCGGCTCTGCCCGCCTCTCGTCATTCCCTTTGGCCCAGAAACACTCCTGACCCACAGTCCCACCTGCAGGGGAAAGGACCTGCCTCACGGCAGCAAGGCCCAGCTTGGTCAGAATCTTTCAAACTCGGCGACAGGAGGCCATCTCTGTGTTTCTCTCCCACAGTGAGGAAGGCCCCATATCTTACGTGTTTTTATGGCCAGCTTCTCTGCTCTCCTGGGATCTGCCCATCGCCAGGGCTGCCCGGGCCCCGTGAGCGCGCCTCTGGGGAACATCCCCATGTGGGCGCCGATGCCCGCCAGGGCCCCCTCTGTCACCCTGCTGTGATGTGTGTCTCTGGGAGTAACGTCACGTGCTTGCCCTGGAGGAAGGCAAGAACCCGCCGATGCTCTGGTGGATTTTCCCAGGGTCCTTGCTTCCCATCTCCTAAGTGCCCTCGACGTCCACGTCGTGACGCTAAACAGTGCACGATGAAGGATTTTTAGAGCAAGTCAGAGGCCGTTCATGTCCTTACGCTCAGTCAGCAGCATCTGAGCTGAGTGGCAGGCGTCAAAGGAACTGTAAGGTCTGCTCAGCTCGGTCCCCATGTCCATCTGTGTCCCCAGCTCCGTGTCCTCACCTCCATCCCATGTCAGCTCTGTGTCCTCGTCTCCCTCATCTCTCATCATCTCCGTAGCCTCACCTCTGTCCCGTGTCCTCACCTCCATGTCCTCTGTCCTCTGTCTTCTGCTCGGACAGCAAGGTCAACATAAAGGCCCGAGGGCACCTGGCTCCTGGAATCACCTGTCCCCCTGTCCTGGGCTCGTGCTGGTGCCCGTGGGCATGTCGAACAACCTCTCTCTGGTCGTGGTGGTGCTCAAGAGCCGGGAGGAGGGTCACCGTGGCTGTCGGCAGAGTTTCTGGGGGGAGACGCTGGGTCTCCTTTGTAGCAGTCGCGACCCCTGGGGGCTGGCAAGGAACTCCTTGCACATCTGGGGAAGGAGGACAGGGCAAGGCAGGGAGGGCAGGAGCGGCTGGTGACCTCTGTCCTCCCACCCAGGCGTGGACCTGGCCCTTCCCCGAGGCCCACGAGCAGCAGCTCTCCAGCTCCCGCCAGAACCCGCGGCAGGAGGGGCTGGCCAGGGAAAGGGTTAAGTTTAATTTACCCTGATTTCTATTTAATATCATGCTCTCCCCGCAGGCGCCGGCAGCTGCGAGCTGATTGCACCCGCTCATTATGCAGCCCCGTATCGCTAATGGCCCGTGACAAAGGCACACGGCTCCCAGGCCTCACCCCCGAGAGCCAATTAAACACACACACTCCCTTCCTGTTTGCAGCGCATTACAATGAAATTAAACGGAATTTCAAAATCATTTTCTCCTAAAGACATCTCTTTACAATAATTAATGCATGCTATTCCTTTTCAACTCAAATATTCATCAGCAGCATGACTGAATGTTTTAACGCTGACTGCCCCGCACTTTCCTTTGCTGCCGCCCGGCAAATCCACAGGGCTTGGGTTCCTGTGCTTTTAAAGAAAAAAAAACCCTAAAGCTTTTATCTGAATTTAAAAATAAAAGAAGCTGGCCACAAAGCAAGTCAGGTTTCCACACAGGGACCATTCAGAGGCCTGCAGGAGGGACGTACAAGCCTGCACCTGAGGGACAATGACGGACAGGGGCCTGCCCACTGTCACACCAGCTCGTGGGAACGCCGTGCTCACGATGGAAGTCCGGCGTGTTAACGTGCTGACCGCACCCTCACATGGAGACAGGGCATCCCGAAACAGGTGACCCCGAAACAGGTGACCAGGGCTCCTGGGGCCCGACCACACGGAGCCCTCTGCTCCCGTCAGGGTTCCCGAGGTCCGGCCTCGCTCTGAAGGCTGACAGACGTCCACGCTGCACGCCCTTCCTAACCACCCGCGCACTGGCTTCCTGTGCCCAGCACAGAGGCTCAGGGGAGGCTGGACACCTCCCCCGGCAGCTGCCGGGATGCGCATTTCACAGGCACAGAGCAGAGAACCATAGACAGCTGCAGGACCACAGCGTGGACGTGAGACTGGCCGGGACCAGCAAGTCTGGACCCAGTGCCACCTGGCAGTGTGACAGGAAGGGGGCCCTCGACACCCCCCACCAGGAAGACCCTCCCTCTGCCCCCTTCACACCCAACCCTCACCTGGCAGTCCTACACAGCACCCCGAGACTGCCGGGCCCATGCGGGTCCCTGCTCTGTCACTCGGTGACCTCAGGTCTGTGACAGCAGCAGATGAGAGTGGACACGCGATCCTGCCCCCGAATCCATGCCAGTCTGAGCTCAGCGAGGTGCTCGTGCGACCACTGTGTGGCCACGAGACTAGGGGCCACAGCCACCAGCCTTCTCCTAAGAGATGCGTGGCAGTCCCATGGCAGCCCGCTCCACCTGCTTGCAGCCTTTCTCCTCAGCTCTGCGCCCCACAGGACAGGGAATGAGGCCGGCTTCTGGCTCTGGGGCCGTATGTGGGGAGATGTGAAAGCAGGCCTTTCTTTTTAGAAAATATTGTCTTAAGATTACTAGGAAATGATGCATTATCAGCAACAAAGTTTTACACGTACAGACGGGCAAAAAAAAAAAGGACCACCTACATGCCAGGAGCTCATTCTCAATCAGCTACAAACCTAATATTCAATATTCACAGTGTCTGCTGTAAAGTCCATATTTCGGGACCACTGGGGCCAAGGAGGGGAGACGGGGGATCCTGAGCAGCTCTGGGTCCTGCTGGGAGGGCATCACCTGCACACCAAGCACAGGGCCCCAGGCGTAGCGTGGAGAGTAATGTACGATGACCCAAAAGAAAGAGGAACCATGTTCTACCAGAACGACTTGGATCCTGGGGGTGGGGGGGTTGGGCAAGAAGCTTCATAAAGCAGGGGGCTCGGGGTAGGTGGTGGGGCGGGGAGGCTCTCTGACATCCAGGCCCTGCTGCTGCCTTCCTTCTAGAGGTTGTTGGGGCCCTGGGGGTAGGGTGAGGATGCAGCCTTGAAGACGGGAGACACAGAGTGCACTGCACCCCATCTCTGCCCTGGACAGAAGATTCTGGGGTGTCCAGGCCACCCCCCGCTGGCCCCCTCCTACCTGTCTTGAACCAGCCATCCCAGGTGAAGGCGTCTTTCGTTTCTTCTGGTTTGTCCCAGTATTCTCGGAACACAGATGGCCCTCTGACCAAGAGCTCCCCTTCCTTCTCCTTGAACCCTGGGGTCACCTGTAGCATGGGAGAGAGCAGACACCTCTCAGGATGGGGACTCCACCTGCCTTCCTTGTGACCCCCCCAACGACCACACCCTCTTCTGAAATTAGACACTTTGTTGGAAATGACTGAAAAATGCATCTTGCAACGCGGGAACTCAATCAGACGGCTAGGAGCGGTGTCGGCCCCATCATGGCAGGGAGCTGTGTGTCACCGCATTCGTCCTCTAGACTCGAAGCCATGAGTCACTGGCCCACGTCACAGGCAGCGCCTGGCTGGATTCGAGCTGCCTGTCCACGTCTCAAAGCTGTGCACAGAGCAAAGGTGACTGAACGGAGGCCAGGGACACTCTGTTCTGACTTATCAGCTCCCACCTGGAATGAACTTATTCTGGGGAAGAACCATCCCCCTCCTTCAAAACAAAAGCAGAGACCCTTCAAAAAAGGCTGTCAAACTGTCGGACTCTCTGTCTGAGGCCTGAACATAGCCCATACTTCTGAGGCTGGCACAGCAGGTGGACAACCAGAGCCTGTCCCGCACCAGCAGCTCTCGGCTGATGCCACAGCCCACCTCCCACTTCAGGGCCCAGCCCGGCGCCCGCCATCCAGCCTGTGTGGAGGAGGTCTGTTTGTTTTCCAACCAAAGCAGACTTTATTTGAACTTCACCCGTTTTCCCACTGCTGCCCTTTATCTGATCCACTGCCTAGGTCAGACTGTTCTCGCCAGAGATGGGGGACCTACTTCCAAGCATCGGCCCTGAATCCCAGATCCAGTGAAAGTCATGTTCAGGGAGCGCCTGGGTGGCTCAGTCATTAAGCGTCTGCCTTTGGCTCAGGTCATGATCCCAGGGTCCTGAGATCGAGTCCCACACCAGGCTCCCTGCTCAGCGGGGAGACTGCTTCTCCCTGTGCCTGGCGCTCCCCCTGCTTGTGCGCTCGCGCTCTGACAAATAAATAAAAATCTTAAAAAAAAAAAAAGTAACGTTCAGGATGGAGGAAAAGACAAAGACACCTGTAGATAAAGAAAAAACAAGAGAACTTGTGGCCAGCAGATCTCATCTAAAAGAATGACCAGAGAATGTTCTTCAGACAGAAGGGAAATGAGGCCAGAGTTAACACAGAAAACTCAGAAATGAAATAAAACCAACAGAATCAGTAAATACCTGGGTGAATAAAAATGACCATTCTGTTCCTCATGAGTTCTTTCAAACAATTTGGAAGGCGGAAAGCAAACGCTATAACCTCATCTAACAGTGTTTACACCACCACCACATGTAGACATTCCACACGAAAACCAGGCGACACCGGGAGAAGGCAAAGTGACCCCATACGGGGGCAACAAAGATTCTTTGCCTGACCAGCCTGTAGTCAGGCTCCCCAACCTTCTCCTAGGCCATCTGGGCTCCTCCTGTAAAATCCAGTTCTAGCAAGAACCTTGCTACATCAGTTTAGCAAGAGTCCCCCACCCTGATACCCGGTCACCCTCAAATCTGCTATCACCCCCAGGTGACATGTGATCACCCCAGCCTGCCCTCAGCAGAGATCTTGTCAGATCAGTTTAGCCAGACTCCCCACTCAGCCCTGATGTGTCCCCTCAGCAAGTGTCCACCCACTGATCCCACCTGCTGCTTGGGAGTGAATGTCCACTGGGCCTGCTGCATTCACAGTTGTGAAACCCCACTGTAGGGGCCCTACAGCTACCCCAATGGTCCTTAATAGAGTTCGCCTTGCCGCCTTCAATAAGGGTCACTGAATGTTTTCTCTCTGACTGTAGGAATTCTACATCTTCGGGGAGTGTTAAGTGCTGAATCTAAGTAGGTCTCAAAAAGTGAAGTATGTATATTGTAGTCCCTAGAACTATTAAAAAACTGTGTAAGAGCAAATGGTCAAAAACTCAGCAGGTAAATGAAAATGTAACACTAAAGAATGAGTCCAAAGAGGCAGTGAAAGGGAAGCTGAGCAACGAGGAACTGAGCAGACAAACCATGAGGAGGTAACAAATGGTGGCAGGTGAGGTTCAAACATTTCAGTAATCAGGTTAAATGTAAGTACAGCTCTAAACACACCAATTAAGAGATTGCCAGACTGGACTGAAAAACCATACATGATCCAACCCTATACTGTCTATAAGAAACTCACTTCCAGGACAGTTACCCAGGCAGGTGAGAAGCAAGGGGATGGGACCATATAGACCACAGAACACCAATCAAAACAAACAATATTGACTACACCTTTATTAACACCCAGACAAAGTCAATGTAAGAGCAAAGAACAAGCAGGATCACCTGACAATAGAACGGTCAGGTCACCAAGAAAACATAACAACTATAAATGCACATTCACCAATAAAGAGACTTTCAAAATACACCAGCAAAAATCCAAAAGCAGAAACAGACAATTTCGGTGGGAGAGTCACCCCCCGCTCCCCCCCACCCCATGCTAGAAATGGTCAGATGCTCGGGGACGAGCGGGGCCGGGCACCGCCGACCACCTCCGACCACATGCATGGGACTGACATCTGTGTTGCAACCTGAACCAGCAGCATGTGCATTCACCGAGAAGGCCATGTTTTGGGACACACACACGCCTTCACAAATTTAAAAGAACTGGAATCCTATCCAGTATGCTTTCTGACTATAACAGAATTAAACTAAAAATGAGTAACAGGAAGATATCAATCTCCAAACACTTGGAAAATAAACAACACACTTCTAAATAATTCATGAGTCAAAGAAGAAGTCTTAAGGGAAATAAGAAAATCAGAAAATATTTTGAACTGAATGAAAATGAAAACACATCAAAATTTGCGGGGCTGGGGGGTGGGGCAAGTCCCAACAGTGCTGCAGGGAGATCTGCACCAATAAATGTGTGAACTGGGAAAGGGAAAAGTAACAGAGAAAACTCAAGGAATCCACAAACAAGTTCTTTGAAGAAGGCTCAATAAACAGATAAACTTGTAGGAAGAATAACAAAGAAAGAAGACACAAACTGTCCATAAGAGAAATGGGAAGGGCCCTATTGCAGATCACATAGGCATGCAAAGATTAATAAGGGGACACCATGAGAAACACTATGTGCATAAATTCAACAACCTAAATGGAGTGTTTTTCCTCAAAAACCACACTCTACCAAAATTCACCCAAGATGCATTAGATGACCTGAGTAGTCCTATAACCATTACAGAAAATGAATTAATAGTTAAAATCTTCCAAAAAGGAAGGGTCTAGGCCCAGATGGTTTCACTGGTAAACTCTATTCAACATTTCAGTAAGTATTTAATACCAGTTACAGGCAGTCTCCTCCAAAAAGCAGAGGAGGAGGGAATAATTCCCAACTCATTTTATGATGCTAGCATTACCCTGATACCCAAACAAGACAAAAAAGCACAACAAAAGTAAACCTCAGATGCAAACAGCCTCAGCAAAATGCTGGCAGACCCAATCCAGCACATATAAAATAAATGATATACCACTAGCAAGTGGGGTTTGTCTCAGGAATGCGAGCCTGATTCAATACTAGAAAATCAGCCAACATGATCTACTATATCAGCAGCCTAATGAGAGAAAAATCAGTTGATGTAAAAAAGCATTTGCACTATTTCATCCAGGAGCACCTGGGTGGCTCAGTTGGGTAAGCATCCGAGTCTTGATTTTGGCTCAGGTCGTGATCTCAGGTTGTGAGACTGAGCCCCGTGTTGGGCTCTGTGGTCAGCACAGAGTCTGCTTGAGATTCTCTCTCCCTCTCCCTCTGCCCCTCCCCCTCCTCTAAAAAAAAAAAAAGAAATATCTCATCCATTCATGATAAAATATCTCATCCATTCATGATAAAACTCTGCATAAGTAGAATGGAATCTACAAAAGTCTGCAGCTAATGTCATATTTAATACTTTTACCATTCAACATCACACTGGAAATCCTCATCAGGTAATTAAGGCAAGAAGAAGAAGAAATGAAAACATACAGATTGAAAAGGAGGAAGAAAACTGCTCCTACTTGGAGAAAACATGATTGTTGATATAAAAAGTCCTAGAAAACCTACAAAAACCTACAAAAATACCTTCTAAAACTAAAAAGGGAATTTAACAAGACTACTAAAGGATACGAAACCAATACACTAAAATTGATCATATTTCTATATGCCAGCAATGAACAGTTCAAAAACAGAAAACTCCACACCTACAATAACTGAAAAAGAAGGAAAGGAGGAGGATGGCGGGAAGGAGGAGAGAAGAGGGATACCTGGTTATAAGTCTAGCGGGACACGAAACACACACCAAAACAGATCTAAGTGCGTGCAGAGGCATACCATGTTCAGGGATCAGAAAGACTTGGCAGAGCGAAGATGTTAATTCTCCCTAAACTGATTTACAGATTTAATGCAGCCTAAAAAAAAATTTTATTTTTATTTTTTTAAAGATTTATTTGAGAAAAAGAGAGCATGCACACAGAGGGAGAGGGAGAATCAGCCAATGGCAGATGCTTAACGGACTGAGCCACCTAGGCACCCCAGATTTAATGCAATTTTGATCAAGATCCCAAGAGGACTTTTATAGATATAGACAAGCTATTTATAAAATTGGTACGGCAGGCCAGGTGCCTGGGTGGCTCAGGTCAGGGTCCCGGGGTCCCGGGATCGAGCCCCATGTCGGGCTCCTTGCTCAGCGGACAGTCTGCTTCTCCCTCTGCCCCTCCCCCTGCTCATGCTTGTTCTCTCTCAAATAAGTAAATGAAGTCTTTTAAAAAAAATTGGTATGGCAGATAAAATAACTAGAATAGCTAGAACTGTGAATGAGAAGAATAAAATTGGTGGCATGGCACCGTCGTTCTGAGACTCACTGTAAAACCACAGGAGTTAGTTAGGACTGGTGTTGGTAGAGCAAAAGATGCACAAACCAATGGAGAACATATAACTTAAGTATAGACCCTGCTGAAATATGTAGCACCCATCACAAGTTCAAGAAAGCCTGAGCCTGGGCTGTTTTCACAGGGGACTCCTGTCTTTGGGCATGTGCACCCCTGCACGAGGCCCCCCCATTTTACTCCGACCAGGGGCCATGCTAGAGAACCTCCAGCACTAGAATGAAGGCTTCCTCATGGGAAGGAGCCTGAATGTCTTCTTCTCTATCAGCAGAAGGTGTTGTTGGAAAGCCCCCTGACATCTGCCCAAGTTCATGATAAGGGGTCTGCTCCAACCTTCTGTGGAGAAAGGCGTGGGGGAAGGAGGTGCAGGAAGGCAGGCACGTGGGCTATGGGCCAAGGGGGCCGGTGAGGAGGGGCAGGACCCATAGCAGAGCTCTTGAGCCTAAAGGCCCCTGGGTCCCTCCTTGGCTGTGGGCTCCCACTGTGTCCTGATGAATGGCTGCCTCCCACTGGCTGCCACTGCTCAGTGGGTTAGACTGGAAGGACCTGGACATTCACGCAGGGATGAGGCCCATGGCAGGAAGGAGCATGCCTTTCAAGGGTATCTGGGGGCAGGCTCTGGTTGTCGGGAACAGGGAAGCACAGCACAGGGCAGCTAAGACCTTGCAGACGTTCATGGGGCACATCAGGGCCCCTGGCCTTCCTCTTCCTTGTGAAGCTTCCCCGTTCGGGGCAGTGCCACCTCCTACCTGGTCCTTGCTAGGGAGGGGGTAACCCACTGCATCCCAAGACACAAGGGACACACGGCTGATGATGGTCTGCTGTTTGTCTAAGGTGAGTGCCTTCGTGGGGGCAGTTGGGCTCCCCGCCCACGGCAGGACCAGCGCATGTCCAGGCCCTACGGCCCTCGCCCCCAGTCCTCGCCCTGCCACGGGTCACGTAGAGCAGCTGGTGGTACACGGCCACGACAGATGGCACTGACAGGCAGGGATGGGAGAAGATGCGGGGGGGGAAGCCCAGGAGATGCTGGTGGCCGTCGGGAGGAGAGGCAAGCCAGCAGGCTGTTGTCCAGAGCGACAGCTTGCATATGGATAAACACAAGATAATTAATTTTTTAAGGGGAAATAAAGGGAAGCAGAGCTCGCTACCGCTGCCCTGCTCCAGCCCGAACAAAACACGCGGTATCTCCGCGTCCTCAGCCAGAGATGTTTCTACGTGAAGGCTGGCGGGTTACATTCAGTTATGAAGCTATTTGTCTACGGATGGACCGCGGTGCTGCTGGTGAGGGCTTGGCCCCCTGGAAAGTGAACACTTGGAAAATAGATAAACGGATACAGACAGCGTGTGACGTGTTCATGGAGTTAAAAGGCGAAGGCAGCGGGCAGCCACGGCACGTGCAAGATGCACCACGGCAAACAAAGCCACTGGGTCCTGCGGGCAGATGTGGCATTCACCGCGGCCCAGCAGGGAGATGAGACAGAAGCCAGAGGAAACCGTGAAGGTGGAGCGGGGGGCCTGTCCAGGTAGGGGAGAGGGGAGCCCGCGCTTCCAGCGCCCCGAGTCCTGCTGGACAGAGTGCAGAGCTGTGCACGGCAGGGACAGTCACCAACCAGCCACAGCCGGGGCAACCCCATGATGGGGCCACGGATGAGACACGACGGTTTCCCCACACGAGGACCAACAGTGGGAGCCCAGACCGTGCCCTGCAGGGTGCACACGTGTGCCCGGCCGGATGTGATGAGAGCCTGGGACAAGTGAGCCACCCTCCTGGGCTGCCACGGCCTTTCGTGGACTCAGGCACTGCCCCGCTGCCATGGCCGCTGGCAGACACAGGCCCGTGCTCCTCTCCCCGCCTGCTCTGCGCCTGAGAACAAACGTCGGCTCTCCCTGCGGTCTGGGAAGCAGTGCTGGGCCCAACCCCTGTCTGCTCCTGTCTTCCCCAGGGACTCCCCTCTGCAGGGCAGAGCCCCCAGAGCCCCCCGGCCACTCACTTGCTGGTGCTGGGTTCTGGCCAGAGAAGCACCAAGGGCTCCCAGGCTGCGCAGGCCTGGGGGACACCTTGCCCCGCACCGCCTCTGGGCACCATCACCGCCAACACCCGTCTCTGGACCCCGGTGGCTCCAGGGGACACTGTGTCCAGCCCAGAGTGAGGCTGGATGAAGAAGGCAGGCATGGGAGAACTCGAGGCCAAGGTGCCCACGGCAAGTTGGCCCAGGGGAGGTTCTCAGGGAAGGTTTCCTGGGCACCTCTGTGCTCCCCACTCGCCGTCAGCGCCCAGCACGCTCCTGCTCAGGTGTCCCTGTCCCTCTCTGAGAAGTGTGGACGTCACGCCTGTCACTCAGGCCTAAGGTGGCCTTGCCAAGCTCTGGGTCCCCTCACTGTGAAGAGCAAAGGCGCCACCTGAGCCCAGGCAGGACCTGAGTGAAGGCCGCACACCTGATGTCGCTTGGTCAACAGACACGAGGAGCACACGGTGGTGGGTGAGAGATCCCCGGGATATGACATGGGCCATCCCGCACCCCGGCCGCGTGAGGGACACCCACTGGAAATGGAGGGGTGGGGGCAGGGCACGTGGATGGCCGGCTGTTCCTCATACTCTTAGTTTTCCAATTTTTCTGGAAGTTTGAAATTATTTCTAACTAAAACTTGAAAAAAACTGGAAAATCATCTTCAGCCATCCTGACTTCTGAACGTTAAATCCGTCAGTCCTCAGAAGTCTGGGCTGTACTGAGAATTTACATATCACAGGAGGACTGAGGTTTGTCGGGCAAATGCCGTGTCCAGAGAGGACGTCCACACTTCAAGCAACATGTTCCAAGTCCTGTAAACAGAGTAGATCCTGGCTTTGGAGAGGTCGTCCCTCTACACCTCACCACGTGTGGCTCCTCCCCCTCATTAATGACCGACGTCCCCAACGAGACAACAGGTTAGCTCGTTTCCACTGCGACACGTCATGAGAACAACACAAACATGCTTCCTTCAGGATGGCCTGAGCCTGCCCGGGTTCATGCACACGCCATGGTGTCGACGGGCTCCCGGGAAAGACGCGGTCATGAGCAGCTCTCGTGGAGGGGGCGAGGAGCCAGACAGAAGCTGCCCATGGGCCACTCTCCCTCCACAGGTCCCAGGGGTGACAGTGACAAGTGTCTGAGTCCCCACTCTGAAAGGACAGAGGGAGGGAGATGCAAGGTGAGCACGGCCCTCGCGGATAGCATGCACGAGGCCCGAGTCCCATGGTCCGGACGAGGGGTCGGTAACTCAAGCCACGGCTGGCGGTTCCTGCCAGCAGGACCAAGGGAGAGAGGGCAGCCTCCCCGGTCACAGGGCCGCACGTGGGGACCCTGAGGCCTGCATGTGGTCATCGAGGCAGCTCTGTTCTGGATGGTCACACTGATTCCTTGAGCAAGCTGGGAATGTTCTAGAACACACAGCAGGAGCCCTGAATCCCCCGTCTTCACATTTAGACAGAGGTGTGTGCATGGCGTGCCCTGTGGGGAGGGACTCTGGCTCCCTCAATCCCTCCCGTCCCCACGGCCCCCAGGGCCACCCCGGGAGCACGCGTTCCTTCTGTCTGTCAAAGGCCGGGGCTGCAGGTCTTCCTATTTAAGTGCATTCCAGCGCTGAGCGCTCTTCAGACTGCAGCAAGTAAAGACGGACGAGGAGCAGTCAGGCGGGCGGGCTGCACCCCAGCTGCGAAGCAGGTAGATTTCGTTGTAATTGCAGGGGGAGAAGTGCCCCGCGTGCGCCTGGAGGCCAGGTGGTCAGGGGAATGGCACCTGGGGGATGCAGAGGCAGGCAATGCTATCTGTGCTGCTGGCTGGGGACTGACCCACACGCCGTGACAGACCAGGGTCCCTCGAACTCCCCCCGGCCATCCCCGACCCAGCAAACAGGCTGGGTGTCCAGACGGGGAGGCAGCCCATCACCGCACGGATCGCAGGCGCAGGTGACCTGGGTGCGAGCACATCCGTGAGGAGGCGGGGGACTGAGGGCGCAGGCCATGAGCCAGAAGAGGACTTCGAGGTGTGGCTGAGGCTGACAGCCTGGAACAGCCGTGTTGAGGCAGAAGCCCAAGCGGAGGGTGGTCAGGGAGCAACAGCTACGGCTCGGGGCCTCCAGGCTGTCCTGGAGAGAGGCGGGCATCCGCCCGAGGGCAGCCGGGAGCCTGCCCGCACACCACGGAGGGAGCGAGGGTGGGCCTGGAGGCCTGTCACGACCGGGCAGCAGAGGCCTCGGGAGCCCGGCGAGGTGCCACAGGCTGGCCCTCCACCCGCGGCCCAGGTGAGGGGTCTTGGGCAGACGGAACACCTCCTTCTTGACGTCACTGTGAACGTCACCGTAGGATTACACCGAAGACCACCCCGTTCCACCCATGTGCTTGGCAGTCTCCTTGACCCCCCACTTGAGACACGGACACCGAGGCCACAGGCGAGGCAGGTGCCGAACGGGAGAGCGGGGCTGCAGGGAGAGAGAAGCCGCTCACTCCTCATAACAGAGATCCCTTACACGGGAGTCCAGCCTGCACATCGGCTTAGACAAAGTAATCTCTTTTTAAACCAAAATTCCAGCTCCCGCCAACCGCAATGTCTTCTGATTACCATTCGCTTACGACCAGCAGATAGTAACTATGAGAATCTTCACTGAAGACCATAATCTCCCCTTCTCCCCCTGCTTCACCCTTGTTGACTCAGAGTATCGGTGAGAGCCACCACTGAATCCAGCGGCCGGGGGCAACCTTCGTGTTCGGGGCTCTGTGAGTCGCCCACACTGGCCTCGCAAGGCTCCCAGAGCTGGCCACACCTGCCCTGCGTTCACTGAGTGGGGACAGGGCCCCGCCCGCACAAGTTTTAACCAGATGGCGCCTACAACAACCTGTTTTAACAAGGGCTGTTCTGAGGCTGTCACGACCCGCCTCGCAGCGTCCCTGGTGGATGGAGCCTGGGGGGCAGCGGGGCAGAGCCCTGGAGGTTGGGCCCAGCACTGTCCCCAAGGCCACAGCGCCCAGAAACACCACCAGCCAGCACCTTTGCTGTCCAGGAGGAGCCGTCCCTGCGCGGTGGGGGCTCCACCCCCAAAGCAGAGACCCTCACCCTCTGTGGCTGGCCTGCTGGGCGGTCACGGCCACGTGATGCCTGCGTGCTGCCCACTGAGCTCAGAGAGCGGCCCACCTGCGTCTCCTTTTCATTTCCTTCCGCGTGGAGCACATAGGGGCAGCCCTCCTTCTTCGGATTTTCTGAGACGATGCGCACCTCGACGCCCGGCAGCGGGGTCCCCACAGAACCTGCAGAAGAGAGAGGACAGGGCTGCAGAGAAAGCAGACCCCGGAGCCACGGGGATGGGGCTCCGCAGCGGCCAGCACTCAGCCGCCCATGGCCTGCGAGGCCCGGCTCCGAATGCTCCAGAGCTCCATCACCTTGGGGAGGCTCTCGGTGCCCAGGCTGGAGGCTGGGGTCGCTGCCGCGTCCCCGCTGGCAGCTGGCTGTGCAGTAAGAGCGCGGGTGACGGTGGACTGTCCCTGGGGGGGCACGAAGAGCGCCTGTGCCCAAGAAGGTCCAAGAGGGACGGAGCTGGCAGGTGGAGAATGCCACCAGCATTCTGGTTCATTTATTAGGCACCCACGGTATGCTCAGTGTATTCATCCCACCAGGAGCACCCGGTGGAGCGGCCTGCTGCGCCCCGCGTCCCCACGGCCACTCTAACAAAGGACCAATGTGGGCAGAGGTCCTGACACCAAATGCTCAGTAGCTGTGAGGGAGGACTCACATCAAGGCTTCAGGCCCTTTAATTAACCACTGGCATCGGTGAGGATCTGGCCTGGGACAAGTGCCTGGAAGGCTGACTCCACAACTCAACATCTGCTCAGGATTCTGGGATCCAAACTCCTGGGAAGGTCAGCTACACGGGCCTCATGTTGCTAGAATATGGCACCACACTGTCCTTATGGCCTGTCTTCTGCATCTGAGGTCCTGGTGGGGGGAGGTCAGGGCTGTAACCAGAGGGCTCTCGGCTGTCCCACACCAGCAGGCGGGAGCAGTGTGAGGACCTCGGACCCTGGCCCGCCACCGAGCCGCGTGTCTGTCAGCCCTTCTGCACAGACCTGAGGCCTGGGGACAGCAGCGTACACAACGGAGGAGTTAAGCTTGTTGCTGAAAAGAATCCACAAGGAAAGGGGGGTCCCCGAGCTCCCGGCCCCCAAGGCACCACCCCCAGCATCTCCTCTGTGCACCAGCGTCCACAGGGTTTTTATGGAAGTCCCACGACTGATGAAGCCACTGGCCACTGACTCAGCCCACAGCCCCTCTCTGCTCCCCAAAGGTTCCACCCCTCCAATCGCAGGTTGGTCCCAGCCCCACCCTTAGGGGCTTTCCCAAGCTCGTATCATGAGCAGAGACTCAGGTGTTGGGGAAGGGGCTTTTGTGAACAGCTAGGACCCCTTGGTGGTGCCCATCACCTAGGAAATCCCAAGGGTTCCAGGACCTCTGTGCCAGGTATGGAGGCAGAAACCCAGCATGTACTTTTCACCAGAAGAGGGTCCCATAACCGTCCTCCTCAATTCGAAAACACGAGCCTCCCCACCCACCGTCCTCCTCCCCTCCTTCCAATCCACTGCTTTCTCCTTCCAATACTCTTTAAAAAGGAAGAAACCCTCCTCCCAGCTTCCTCCTGCTCCTCCCTGGCCTTTCCTCCATCTCAACAGTGACCGCGGCCAGACATTACGATCTCGTGGGAGTGCAGGCAGAACCGCGCTTAATTACCGCATCAGACACAACAATACGACTAAAATCTCCGGGTGCAGACGACGACTCCAGCTTCACAGTCCGCAGGGACCGTGGGGTGAGGTCCACCCAGAGAAGACGCTGCAGTCTGGGCGGGCAGCCGTGGCCCCAAACCACGTCCACCCCGCCTGAGCTGGCCAGACAGAGCAGGGCCCACCAGCAGCAGTCCCCTCCTGCACCCGCGGGGACGGCGCCCCCCGCCAGTGTCCCCTGGGCGGCAGTGCCGGGCATGGTCAGAAGTGCATGTCATTCTTCTGCATCTCTGAGACCGTTGTCGGCTCTTCCCAGATAACTGTAGTTGGCCTGTGGCTCTGTCCAGCATCCAGGGAGGGATGCAGCTCTGCAGCTGGCCCCGGGAGAACGGGAACAGGCTGGTAAGGTCCTGGAGTTCCTGTCAGCGCTCCACGGAGCCCCCTGCAGGAGCCATCAGTGCCTCTGATCTCCACCTCCAATTAGAGCGTGATTAGGCCCAGCAGCGCCAGGCCATGAATTATTCATCCCCCTTCATGGTAACCACCAGGGACGCAGAGAAGGAACAGTCGGAAGATCCGACCCAGAGCCTGACACACAACCCTCTCCGTGCAGCAGGTCCCTCTTTCAAGGTTGGCCTTGCCCTGTGTGCCCTGTCAGCTTTGGAGGACCTTTAAACATGGATCCTGGCGGTCACTGCAGTGACCGTGAGAGCAACGCTCAGAGGCCTTGTGGGCAGCCCGAAGGAAGGGGCCGGCCTGAAGCCCTGGGCTGGAAGCAGGTGTGGGGCCCGGGATGGTCGGCCGCGTCCCAAGCGCACCATGAGCCCAGCCCAGGCATCAAGGCGCACGGATGGGACTGAAGGTGCCAAGGAAAGCCCTCAACCAGTTTCTCCAGAAACGATGCCACTTTGCCTTTTTCCAAACCAAAGAACCAGCATTGGTCTCGACTGCTGGAGGCCTGCCTTACAGACAAGGTCATGGGTATCTGATCCTGCGGTTAGGAAGAGCGACTACACCCACGCCCTCCTGTTCTTCACAGTGTCCTTGGGGTTCAGAGCCTTCGCGTTCTACCTTCCTCATGGGGGGCTGGAAAAGGCCAGGTCAGTCAGGGACCCTTGCGTGACCTCTGTCCTGACCTCTGCTTTCCCCGGTCACCTGGGGGTTCTCCCTCTACCACCCGGGTGAGCCCCCAGCTGGGCCTCCCTTGTGCCCTCCATCCTGCCCTGGCTCCTGGTCTTGTGTTTGCTCTTCTAATGAACCAGAAGGTTCCCCATGCATCTCTGTGCCACCCTCTCTTCCCCCAAACTGGGCCACGCTGCTGTGCTCGTGGCAAAGTGGGTATCCCGGTGCCACAGTATGAACATCCACTCCGTCACACACCAGCCATGTGGCCCCCGGCAGCTTGTGTGGTTGCCAAAAGCCTGTCACCCCTGCATCAGGGGCTGCTCTGGACAGAGTCTGGCCACTTCTGGGGAAGTCAAGTACTTACCTACCTTCTGACTACCAACCCCACTCTGGGTGTGACCCATGAGAAATAAAGGCACATGTTCGCAGAGAAGCTGCATACAAATGTTTACAACAGCCCCACTGGTAACTGTCCCAAACCAGACACAACCCAGTGTCCTTCGGCGGCAGAGCAGGCCAAGAAACAGTGGCCTGTCCACACCGTGGAATTCTACTCAGCAAGGGAAAGGAACCCATGCCCACATGGATGAGTCTCAGACACATCCCGCTAAAGGACCCAAAGGGCCACGTCCTGTAGGATTCATTGTACGACATTCCAGAGAAAGCACAAGTACAAGAAGGGAAAACAGGTGCGTGCTTGCCTGGCCTGGGGGGAAGAGGTGCTGAGTGCGCAGAAGGGGAGGGTCTGAGCCGTCAGACCCTTCCGTGTCTCAAGCGTGTGGTCGGCTACGTGTGTTTTCAAAACCTCACAGAACTGAACGTGGGAAGGGAGAACTTTACCGTATGTGCAGAATAAATGGATGCAGGGATATAATCATAGAGCCAGAGTTGTTTTGCTATTACTTCTAAGGGGCTCCCTCCTGTGCTGTGGGCCTGCAGGAGGCAATGTCCCACACCTGGGAGAGCGCCGAGGTCAGAGCAGAGCACATCCACACCTCAGGCCTGGGCTCTGCTGGCAGATTCCCTGCTGAGGAGCCTGGATGTGCAAGTCTGAGCTAAAGTCAGTGGGACCGTCTTAGAGAAGGCTGATGGTAAGCCCAGGGCGGGAAGCTGTCTGCAGCTGCAGGTCATCCAGACACATGGAGGGCCCCCTCACCCGCTGCCCCGACACCCTGCATGGCTCTGGGTGCCTGCACGGGAGGCTCTGGCAGTGGGCCCCGTGGTCTGCACGGAAGCAGCGCCCGCCCCGGGAGGCACACTGCTGAGCACATGGATCCTGGTCGATCCCATTCTTCCCACTTGTCACCTGGGAAGGACACTGGTATCAAGAACACCTATCTGTCCCATCCCTGACCGGCCACTTGGGAGAAACGTGAGTGCCCACGGGGGGAAAGACCACGCCGCCTGGCTGGCGCCCCAAGGAAGTTCTCTGGCCCAGCAGGGCAGCGTCCTCCCCGGCCCAGCCCAGCTGAGGGCTCGGGGCAGAGAGGACACAGCCGGCAGGGGCTGCTCATACCTGGCACGCGAGTGGCGGTCAGGGGGTTGGACAGGGCCATGCCGATCTCCGTCATCCCGTACCGCTCCAGCAGAGTGTGGCCTGTGATGTCCTGCCACTTCTCCAGCACAGGCAGGGGCAGGGCGGCCGATCCCGAAACCATCAACCTACCAGCACAACAGAGGCGGCCTTAGCTTCTCCGAGGCGGCGTCCTCCCCGGCCGGACAACGAAAACCAGACACGCACGGCGCTCTTCAGTCAACCAGCACCTCGAGCTCATGACAAAAACGCCAGTCGGGGGCTAGATTTTAACTCTGTTCTCTTAAAAAGAATTTGTTGGGTGCATCTTAGAGTAAAACAGGTCTTCAAAAGGAACAGGTAACTGAGGTAAAAAAATAATTTTAGGGTCTTTGGAGGCATGCTTTGCACACGACTGATGTGCCGTCTACAAACAACCCTAAATCACAGCAACACTGGTAAGAATTTGGTTTGTGCATAAACTGCTTCCAGGTCTGAGGCGCAGGAGGGCAGACGCAAGGAGACAGCCCATAGCTGCGGCCGGCGGGCTCGCGGGGGTGGCACCTGTCACTTCAGCCTGACGCACACGCATCACACCGAGAGCGTCCCGTTCACACTGGCCAGGCAGCTCGCTCCACGTGCCGTGAAAGGCTGTGCTTGCCTCACAGAGCGTGTCACATGTCCCCGGTCCTGGGAAAACTCACCAAGCCCCCCACTTGGGTGTGCACTCTCTCAGGGGCTCACCCTTGAGTGAAAATCAGGGAGAAGCGTGCTGTGTCTGTAGGGTCGTGACAGAAAGTAGAACAAGCCTCATGCCACGGAAGGGCCCGGAAGATTCCGTGCATGTGCTGTCAGGAAGGGTGTTTGTCAGCAGGTCTGGGAGGGGCAGGGCAGGGCAGGGGTGGGCGTGCTCCGCGGGGGGACGGGGGGCTCGAGGGCCAGAACGGATGGGGGCGAGCCCTCGTCCTTCTGACTGGACCACAAGACAGACGGAGACAGACTGACAGAGACAGATGCATCTGGACAGACTCAGAGAGAGACAAAATACAGACGGACACAGAGAAAACACAGCTCGGTCTATCCATCAGAGGGGGTGGAAAATATTGCTTCCTACAAGTTGGGACTGTTTTACTAAACATATGTGATATTAGTTGATCTTTAAGGCTTTCTGGGCAGGAGTGCAGACTGTTTCCATTTACCTAATCTTCTCTTCACAAACTGCACGGACAAAATCCTGGACATGAGGCTGGGTGAAATGTCTGTCATAATAATCCATCAGCTTGGCGTAGATTGTAGGCACTGCCATAAATACATTAATCCGTGGAGTTTCACAACCTAAGAGCTTTTCCCAAACCTAGAAAGGAAAAAGGAGGCAGACGTGAGCAAACACGCACACGCTCAGACGCGTCCAGACAGGTCTGGCTCCGGCGCGGTTCTCCTGACGGAGACCGCTCCCTTCCTTCAGCTTTGAAGGCCCGTTCGCGGCTCCCACTACGCGGTGTGTCCCTTAGGTGACACAGCCCCGGCCTTTCCCATAGGAGCCCCCATGCCGGGGACGCTGACGTCTGGCTGCAGGGTGATCTGTGAGGAGGGACAGCCCCACAGGGAGAGAGCGGGGCACGGCTCCAGCCTCGCGTCTGCCGTCAGGAGAGAGGGCGCACCTCACACTCTCCCAAGTGGCGCCTGCGAGCCTGCGGGTCAGCATGGGGCCTGGCTCTAGCAGACACGCAGAGACGGAGATTATGTCAGAAAATATCATGTGAATCTTTATTTCGTCTGGTAACCGATGCTTCCTGTGTTAACATAAAGATGCCCCAAGTGCCTCACTGGTTGCAGAGCTTGGGTGCTACCCCTGGTCCTTAGGAAAAGCCGGCTCGGCACCCGCATTCTGTGGTGTCTTCACCACAGTGCTGCCGGATAAGCCTCCGGTCAGGACGCGCACAGACTGAACCTCAGCACCCTGCACACACACAGACCTTGCCCCGTGTTCGAGGGGCCAGGCCCACACACCCTGACCTTAAGTGGAAGGGCTGTGTGGAGGCAGGCGTCTCTCTCAGGGGAAAGAATACCGTTCTTTCAGGGACAACAATCAGCACCCCCCACATTGCAAGGCATGTAGGGAAACGGGAAAAGGTGACCCATAACTAGGGAAAGTCAACAGAAGCAGGCCCTCAGAAGATCCAGGTGTTGGAATTATCAGACAAGGAAGTCAAGGTAATTACAGCGAAGACTCCTATGGAATTTAGAAGAAAAGATCAACAAAATGAGGGAAAATCAAGGATTTCATTGGAGAAGTGGAAATACAAAAAGAACCATTACAAAACGGGAGACGTATTATCTGAGTCATGAACTCACTGGACAGACTGAGGCACGGATGGGGTGGCACAGAAGGAAGGACAGAAGCAGTGAGACACAGGCTCGCGGAAAAGGTCCATGCTGAAGGGGGACGGGAGGACAGGAGACGGGGCACCGTGAGCGACCCGCGGGCGACCGAGGAAGAACCAGCACAGCATGGCTGTGGGCCTGGCAGGGACGCCCTGCGTCTTTGGGCTCGCGGCCTCACCAAAAACGAGGCAGCACGTCTCCCCCTCCGAGCTGCAGCATCAACATGCGCCCCCCAGGACCCCGATAAGCTCTGGGTGCGGAAACCGACAAGCTGACCCAGCACTTGCAAGAAGGGTAAAGACCCAAAAGGGTCAGAAGAAGTGTGGAAAGGGAGAATAAGTGTGGAGGACTCACACCTCTCAACTCTCGAACTTGCTCTAAAGCAAGAGTGACCACTGCAGCATGGTGTGGGTGGGAGCCCAGACCCCCAGACCCATGGACTGACTGGAGCCCAGAATAAACCAACACATGCACGGCCCACCGTTCGTATGTTTGTAAAGATTCTGTGTACTTATCTATCTTAGAGACAGAGCGCAAGAGCAAACGAGCGTGGGGGGAGCGGCAGAGGGAGAGAGAGAGAGAAGCAGACTCTGTGCTGAGCATGGAACCCGATGTGGGGCTCGATCTCACGACACTGAGATCACGACCTGAGCCGAAACCAAGAATTGGATGTTCAGCCGACTGCGCCACCCAGGCGCCCCATGGCCAATTGTTTTTTGACAGAAGAGAGCCCTCACTTCAGCTGGGGAAAGCATAATCTTTTAAGCAGACAGTGCGAGGACAACTGAACACCCACCTGCAAAAGGATGAATTTTAGACCTTTGCCACATATAAAAATTAACCCAAGGTGAATCAGAGACTTAAATGCATGAGCTCAAACTATAAAACTTCTAGGAAAAAATCTTCATGATCTTGGTTGAGCAAAGATTTCTCAGATATCACACCAAAAGCATGGTCTATGAAATTAATTGATACAATGGATTTCATCAAAACTAAAAACATGTGTTTCAGAAGATACCACTAAGAAAATGAAGAGACAAGCCAGACTGGGAGAAAATATTTGCAAACCATCTCTCTGACGAAAGACTTATATCCAGAATATATACAGAATGCTTACAACTCGGTAAGATTAAAAACCCAATGCAAAAATGGGCAAAAGTTCTAAATAGTTCACCAAGGAAGATATACGGATGCAAATGAGACCATGAAAAAATGCTCAACATCACTGGTCATTAAGGAAATGCAAACTGAAGGGCCCCTGATGGCACAGTCAGTTAAGCCTCTGACTCTTGGGTTTTGGCTCAGGTCGTGATCTCAGGGTCATGTGATCAAGCCCCACCTTGGGTTCTGTGCTCAGTGTGGAGTCTGCTTCAGATTCTCTCCCCCCCCGCCCCCCCCCCGCTCATGCTCTCTCTCAAATAAATAATCTTAAAAAAGAAAAGGAAATGCAAATTGAACCACAGAACTTACCTTGTATCTACTAGAATGACCGTAACAATAACTTAAAACAGCAACCAGGGCTGGCGCTGATGTGGAGAGACCCTGAGACACTAGGGTCCTTGCATACTGCTGGTGAGAATGTAAACAACAGCCCATGTGGAAAACAGCTTGGCAGTTTCTTAAAATACGAAACATAAACTTGCCCTACAATCTGACAATTCTATTCCTGCACATCTCTGTAAGGTAAATGAGAACATGTCCACACAAGGATTTGGGTGCAAATTTTCACAGCAGCATGATTCTTTTTTTTTTTTAAAGATTTTATTTATTTATTTGATGTGAAAGAGACAGCGAGAGAGGGAACACAAGCAGGGGGAGTGGGAGAGGGAGAAGCAGGCTTCCCGCTGAGCAGGGAGCCCGATGCGGGGCTCGATCCCAGGACCTTGAGATCATGACCCGAGCTGAAGGCAGTCGCTTAACCAATTGGGCCACCCAGGCGCCCCACAGCAGCATGATTCTTAAAAGACAAAAACCAGAAGCAACCCACGGCCCCTCAGATGGTTCATGGGCAAACAGAGCACGTGTACCCACACAACGGGGTGCTCTTCAGGAACAAAAAAGCAACCACTGCCCCACATGCTACAACACGGGGGAAACTCAGAGCTGTTTTGCAGAAAGAAGGAAGCCAGACATAAAACACTGCAAGCTGCATGACTCTGTGTCCATGCAGCGTCCAGGAAAGGGACTGTGCAGACAAGAGGCAGACGGCGGTCGCCAGGGATGGCGTGGGAGCAGGGAGTGAGACAATGGCAGACAACTCTAGATTTATGAAGAATCACTGAATCATTTACAATAGTGACTTTCATGGTATGTGAGTTACATCTGGACAGAGCTGCAAGAAAGACACAATACGAACACTCAAGGCAAACAAGCTGGGAGACTGGCGAGCGACAGGGGCACAGACCTGAAGGAGGGCACGGGGAGCACCGCAGAAGCAAAGTCCTGGGAATCACTGCAGAAGGTACGGAATCCTGACTGCTTAAAGCAACAGCAGTGACAGCTCGTCGTGAAGATAAAGGAATAAAGAACAGAGGGCGAAGACACAGATGCATTAGAGAAAGCCTTGACACGAGAGTGACCACGAGAAGGGAAGCATAAACCACCCATGTCACAGCTAAAGGAGACACCACCACAGATCCCAGAGGCACTGAAAGCACAAGGAGAGAACTTAGGAGCTACAATGCATTTCACAATTGTGATGAAATGGATAATTTCCTTTAAAAACAAAAACCTACCAGAACTGACACAAGAAACAAAATATAGGGCGCCTGGGTGGCTCAGTTGGTTGGGCGACTGCCTTCGGCTCAGGTCATGATCCTGGAGTCCCGGGATCGAGTCCCGCATCGGGCTCCCTGCTCAGCAGGGAGTCTGCTTCTCCCTCTGACCCTCCTCCCTCTCATGCTCTCTGTCTCTCATTCTCTCTCTCGCAAATAAATAAAATCTTAAAAAAAAAAAGAAACAAAATATAAATATTATAAGTCTTGTATCTGTTAAAGAGATTGAACCCTTAATTAAAAGCCTTGCTGGAGAGGTCTGGCCCGGATGGCTTCCACGGTGAGCTCGAGCAAACATTCAAGGAAGAACAGCCTCAGCCTTACACCAACATGCCCAGGGAGGAAGAAGCCCTTCACAAGGGGAGCACTGTGTTGACACAGGAGCCCAGCAAGGAGGTCCCAAGAGAGCTGCAGACCTGCACTCCTCATGAACACACATGCAAAAGCCTAAGCAAAATAACAGCAAATCTCATCTAGCAATATATAAAAAGACAACACATCCCAACCTTAGGAAGTCTGCTGCAGGGCTGCAAGGTGAGGAAGCTAGAAACATGAAAGACTTAAATCAGTGTAAGTAACCGCATTAGCAGACTACAGGGGGAAACAGATAAATAATAAGTAAATAAAGGGGCAGATGCTGCGTGATCACCACAGTAGACACGGCCGTCTGTAATACTCTACCCTCTAAGATAAGAGCTCTCAGCAGACAGGGAGGCACTGGGTACTTCCTTGAGCTAACATACGGCATCTACAAAACCAACAGCTAGCATCACACTTAACCGTGAAATGTTAATGCTTTCCCCAAGACTGTGAATAAGTCAATGATGTCCACACCATTACTGCTGCCAAATCAGTGTTACAAATGTAAAAATTCTCTGTACCACAAGACACTGTTAAAAAAGACACTGGTTTGTGAAACAAAAACCAGACTGGAGAAAGATTCAAAACATGTAATTCTGACAAAGGCCTTTTATCCAGAATATATAAAGAACACCTACAGATCAATAACAAAAAGCTCAATTTAAAAAGATCTTTGAGGGCGCCTGGATGGCTCAGTTGGTTAAGCGACTGCCTTCGGCTCAGGTCATGATCCTGGAGTCCCGGGATCGAGTCCCACATCGGGCTCCCTGCTCAGCAGGGAGTCTGCTTCTCCCTCTGACCCTCCCCCCTCTCATGTGCTCTCTCTCTCTCATTCTCTCTGTCTCAAATAAATAAAATCTTTAAAAAAATAAATAAATAAAAATAAAAAGATCTTTGAGTGACCAAAAAGCACACGAAAAAGTGCTTAAAAGAAAGGCAAATTTTATAATAAAAATAAGGTAGCACTGCACACGCAGGAAGGTGGCTGAAATGTAAAAAGCCCGAACAACCGAGCGTTGGCAGGGCTGGAGCTTTGGCGCCCTTGTCACTGCTGATGGAAGCAAAGAACAGAAACCAGAGTTCGGCAGTTTCTCAAAGTCAAACACACATGACTCCACGACCCAGTAATCCTACTGCTAGGTATTTACCCCAAAGAAATGAAAGTACACGTCTGCAAAAAAACTTCCATGGAATGTTCCCAGCAGCTTTTCTCATAAAGCCAAAATGGAAACCACCCAAATGTCCACCAACAGGAGAACGGATGAACAGCAGTGGGACCCTTGGTGATGAGAAGGAATTAGCTGTTGTCACGTGAACGTGGATGAATCTCAAAGATACGGGGACAGCATGAGACACAGGAGTATAGTCGCTGTGGGTCCATCACGTCCAAGGTTCAGAAACAGATCAACTGCCTTAGAGTAATAAAATTCGACGAGGTGGCTGGAAGGAGGCACGACAGACCTTCTGGTGGGCTGGGGACGTCTTATATCCAGACCTGGCGTGCCCCACACATGCACATTCACCACAACACGGTGAATGACTGAGATCTGTGGGTTGTAATGCATGTGCGCCACATCTCAACAAAAGGAAGCGAAAACACACATGCACACTGAGCGTGACTGACAATACCAGGTGTGGGCGAGAATATGGAGCAGCCCTCACCCCTTGCTGGGGGGTAAAATACACAGCCGCCTTGGAGAAGTCTGCCACAGTTTCACCACAATTAAAGCTGTGTCTGGGGGCGCCTGGGTGGCTCAGTCGTTAAGCGACTGCCTTCGGCTCAGGTCGTGATCCCAGGGTCCTGGATCAAGCCCCGCATCGGGCTCCCTGCTCGGCGGGAAGCCTGCTTCTCCCTCTCCCACTCCCCCTGCTTGTGTTCCCTCTCTCGCTGTGTCTCTCTCTGTCAAATAAATAAATAAAATCTTTAAAAAAAAAAAAGAAAGCTGTGTCTGGCCCAGTGGGTGTCCAGCACCGACAGGTACAGATCCAGGAGAGGCGTCCACAGAAAGATCCTGATGAGAACGTCCCCAGCAGCTTTATTCATAATGTCCCCCAAACTGGAAACAACACCGTGTCCTTCATGGCAGCAGGGATAAGCAATGGAACATGACACAACCACACAAAAGACAAAGTGACATGCGCTGCAGCAAAAGAATGAATCTCAGTAGAGAGCAATGAGCTGAAGGCCACAAGAGAGCAGTGCTGTTGAGTTCATTCACACAAGGAGCACGTGGGATGCACTCACAGCGCCAGGAGCTGGGCCAGCGTTAGCTCTGGTGGGCGCAGGGGTGGGGTGGGGTACTGAGGCAGGAGAGGACCTTCTGGGGTGATGAGAACGTCCTCTGTCCTCATCTGGGTGCAGACAGCAGCTGCACAGGGGGTCACAGACATAAAGGCAGACACTGCACATGCCTGATGTACGTACAACTGAATGTACGTAAATTACTGTCAATGAAAGTAAACATCCCCGCTGTACAGACCCTGAGTACTAACAGCTCTAGGCAGTGAGCATCAGTGAGTGTTGACAGCAGGTGCCCCTGCGGGACAACACCACCACCGGGAAGTCTCCCCGCTCACCACAACAAAACAGAAACCCTGAAACTCATCTCTCAATCCAGCCACCAATTCTCAAGATATACAGGGGACATGGAAACACGTTAAATGACACCATCAGGACGCAATCTGCAAAAGGACACACAGCCTGATCTCTTAAACAAAAAATGCCAGGAAAACACAGAGGGGAGCCTGCAGGTGAAGCCACACAGGTGGTGTCTGCACCAAGTAGGAGGCGGGGCATCATTCGGATCCAGTCCCGACACACCAGAGACCACAGGCCGCCCTGGCAGTGAGGACACTGCCCGTGACACATGACAGCAGGGGTTCTCGCTCAGTACTCCCTGTGATGACGGTGCCATCGCAACTCTAAGAAAAGCATCCTTAGTGGGCGCCTGGGTGGCTCAGTTGGCTAAGCAACTGCCTTCGGCTCAGGTCATGATCCTGGAGTCCCGGGATCGAGTCCTGCATCGGGCTCCCTGCTCGGCGGGGAGTCTGCTTCTCCCTCTGACCCTTCCCCCTCTCATGTGCTCTCTCTCATTCTCTCTCTCTCAAATAAACAGATGGAATCTTTAAAAAAAAAAAAAAAGCATCCTTAGCTTTGAGAGATGCAGAAATCATCCGGTATCTGGGCTTCCTTTCAAACGACTCCTGACGCAGGACAGATATTTCCAGCTAAAACAAGAATGACCCTGAGTCAGGAGCTGCCGAGGCCAGGTGATGGCACACGGGCATTCATCGCTCTCGCAGGTGTCTGAAACATAACCTACTGCAAAAAGTTTTAAGACGTGATGAAGGGGTTCGATTAGGCTATCTCTCTACGGCCCCTAAAACTGATATCGTACAATTCTTTACAAGCAAAGAAGTGAACTAATTATTTATTAGCAAGAACATACTAAGAATTGATGTTCAGTCAACATTTGGGATGACTGAGGAAGGTCACTTAGGTGAACATGACCCCACTCTTATTACTGAGCAGAGAAATGAGAAGTGAAGACAAAATATGGGCGTGGAGAGCTTCCTATAATCCACACTTCCTCCTGCCACTGAGTGCAGAAGAAATAGACCTAATGGCTCCAAGTCACAGGGAGTCTGACCCGCGAGCCCGCAAAGGACCGGGAGTCTGACCCGCGAGCCCGGCAAGGACGGGGAGTCTGACCCGCGAGCCCGGCAAGGACGGGGAGTCTGAGCCGCGAGCCCGGCAAGGACAGGGAGTCTGAGCCGCG
>NW_023270469.1:755060-792409 GCF_011800145.1 Mirounga leonina
CCGGCAAGGACAGGGAGTCTGAGCCGCGAGCCCGGCAAGGACAGGGAATCCATGGGGACGGGATGGCTGCCTGACAGGGCCCTTACAGCCCAGGTGCAGCCATGACCTTGACCCAGGCCCACAGCTCTCTCTCCCTCCACGCGCCACGGCAATGATCTGGACTAAGCCTGCGGGTCCCTTCTAAGCTCTGGAACGCTGATTTGCTGGAAATTCTGTGCAGCCTCCTACTTCCACTGGCTTGTAAAAACACGTGGGTCTGCCGAATTGGCGCTGTGCCTGTCACTGGGAAGGTGTGGCCTTGGGAGGAGGGCGGCCGAAAAGAGTGTGGCTGTCCTGATCTGGCTGAGGAGAAGCTGCCCGATGCCACGTGGCACTTACCCGTGTGGCTGACCCGTGCTCAGACCCTGCCACCTCCCAGCCCGATGAGCCCTGATAACACCCTCACCATGGCCAGACCCCGTTCTGCCCACCAAGGGCTCGCCTGTTACCAGGAGCACTTGGACAAGAGGACACACAGCGGGACAGACTCCCACTTCCCAGGCGAGACACCGTGAGGGGGTTCCTCCCTCACAGGCTGCCTGGCACCAGAGGAGGGAGGACAGGCCCCATGAGCTAGCATCCACTCTGGGGTGTCGTGGTCCTGGCCAGGCCAGGCTTCGCACACAAGGCTAAAGGAAGGATGGAGCACGTGGTCAGCCACGTAAAGGGTGCTGACCAGTCCCCTGGTCCTCCAGCTGGCATCTGACCCCCAGCACACAGGGGACATCTACGCAGATGCCACCTCCTGACGCCCGTCTTGGAATTCACCCAAGTCAGCAAAGGCGGAGCTGCTGTCCCGAAACACGACATTTCCAACAGCAGTCTCCTCCACGCTGTCCCAACTCCTCTGGAAACTCAAAATCATCCACCTGGGGATTCCGTGCAGAGAACAAGCCTCCCCAGCCCTGCCTCTTACGAGCGAAAGCACTTCTGAGGCGGCCAGACCGCACAGCCCGGCTCTGCCATGAGCTGTCCCAGCGGGTCAGACAGTGGTTCCCAAACCCGGCTGCACACAGGAAGGCCTGCGAGCTTTCAAACTTACCGAGTCGGGGTGCCACCCACCACGGATGCAGCCTTGTGAGGGGTCCAGGACCTCCGTCACTCACCCTGCCCCACAGCACCCCGCCGTGTTGCCAGGACTGGAAAGCGGGCCCGGGTCCCAGGACTGCAGGACTGCTAGGCAGGTGGGGGACCACAATGAAGGCTTAACCAGCTTAATGCAGGGACCCCGGGGGTCAAACCATCACTCATTTTTTGGTAATCTTAAACACAGAAAGCGGTTCTTGTGTTTGAGGTGCTCCGGCCAAAAGTGGGCAATGAGGACACGGCTCCTGCAGCCCCTGTGCACACCCTGCCCTAGAGGCCCCCACGCCGCGGCTCCCACCCGAGGCCTGCGAGTCACGTGCTCTGCTCCCCCTCCCCAACTCTGCAGACGCCCTGACACACATTCAGCCTGAAGACACTCCCCCTCCCCCACCCAGATGCCAATTTCTCAGATCCCAGAACAAACTTGGTCTGGGGCCACAGGTCTCCTGGGGCAGCATGTTTACCCCAAGGGAAGTGTCCTGGGCAGGAGCGGTGACCCCACTGGGAACCCCGCCCTCACATGACCAGGATTCTGGGGAGCACCCTCCTGCCTCACATGGCTGGCGCAGCCTTGCCCGGCAGATCCCACAGCCCCACTCTGATTTAGTGCCTTTGGTAGAAATCGCTCCCTCCCCGCCCCTCCGGCAAGAGGTGGAGATCCTGGGGAGTCAGCCAGAGGGGATCCACGGAGACATGGGCGAGACAGCCTCATCAACAGTCACTTTGTTCTTCAGGCCGCGATGGCCTGCCCACCTTCCCACCTGCCCTCATGTCACTGCCATCTCACCAGGCCCCATCACAGGGCACGGAGGGTCGGTCACCCCACAGCTGGCCCACTCTGGGCCCAGTGGGGTGACCTGCAGAGCCCAGGACCCCAGGCCGTCTAACACCACTACAGAAACCTGGGCCCTACTTCACAGAGATTTCTTAAACAGAAGCTATGAGACCTGTCCTGAGTCAAAATGGTGCAAAGCAAAGAAGCAATCGCTGTTAATTTATACGGAAAAACTGTTGAGCATTTCCAGAAGCCCCCAAAACCCGAGGCTTTTCTGATACCTTAGAATACATCTTGCTAACGGATGCACAAAATAAATCGAGACAAAACACAGACGTTCACAGACACAAATGTGTACAAACCTGGAGCTTTGCAGGGAAGTTACTGCTTTAAGGAACCACATGATGGATTTTAAGTGGACAACTGTGTTACGTTGTATCTACTTATGCTCTGATTCTTCACTTGATACAGCAAAACTTTTACTAAACCAACAACCATCCCCCTCCAAATGCCTGTGACACAAATCCACACACTCACAGTGATAGTTAAGTGAGACGGGGTGCAGAGGGTGTGAGCCTGCCGCCCGCCAGTGTGCCCTTGTTACCCACACAGCAAGTGGGGAAGCCGGAGCGAGAGGCCCACGCGTCACCCACTCAGCCACAACGCCTGGACCCTGCGCTGCTTTAGACACATTCTAGGGGCAACATTCTAGGGGGAGAGAAGAAGTGCGCAGGATGCCGGGCCGGAGGTGGTAATGTAGGAGCAGGGTCAGAAGTGGGGCTGCAGCGAGGAGGGCAGTGGCCTGGGGCCTCATGGCTGTGGGCACACTTATTAGAAGAGAGGCCTGAGCGTGGGAAGGTGAGGGGGACAGAGGCAAGGGGGCGCACACCACCTTTGGGGACGACGCCTGGGTTAGCGGGTTGTGAGGGCACCAGGTCCAGGTTAGTTGGGTGGGTTGGGGGGTGGGGGGCAGTGCTTTCTTCCTGTTCTTTCTTTGTGGTTCCTGGGTCTGTGGTTTGGGAAAGAAAAGGCCTGGCTGGTCTCATACTGCTGCCCCAAAGGGCATCCCTGCCACACCCACCAGGGGCACTCATGTCACTCCCAAATCAGGAGCTGGGACAGGGGGACGTGCGCAATGTCCACCAGTGTTGGCCATCAGCCACTGGGGCTCCAGGTCAGGGTAGGGCGGCCTCTCCCTCTGTTTAAAGAGCACCTGGAAGCTTCAGTCTCCAGAGCTCTGCCCCTGCCTCTTCCTGCCTGTGCAACCAAGGTGAGGACTGGGGGACTCTGGGCAGCACGGCTGTGGCTCCCGAGAAAGCCTGAAGAAAGCCTGGCTGGAGCCAAAGGGCTGTGCTGGGGAGGCGAGAGCAGGGCACCATCTTTGCTGTGTCGAGTGCCCCCAGTCCTTGGAAGTCCTCCAAGGGGATGGAGGATTCGGGGAGGCGGGCAGTTTGCATTCTGCAAGGACCCCACTGTGCTGTGGCCCCTGCCAGGATGCTCCCTGCTGAGCAGCCCCACAGCCTCAGGTGCTCCCCCTCCCCCAGCCCATTCGTCCAGGCCAGGGCAGCCATCCGGTCAGGGTTGGGGAGAACAGGGCCCTGGGTCAGAGCCCTGCCAAGAAGGGGCATGTGCATGGCGGGGGGGACCATCCATCAGGCCTGCCAGGAGGCCTTTACGTCTAGAACATGGACAGTGCCCCAGACTGCTGCCCTGAAAGGCATCTTCAAGCTGCAGGTTCTCTGTTCCCCTAAAACCTCCCAGGATCCTGCAGCTCCGAAACAAAACACAAACAATGAAGGCAGAGCTGTGGCGGCTGAGGGAGTGGACAAAAGGCCCAGAGCCCTCCCAGAGCTGTGCCCTGGGCTCTTGGGACAGGCCCGAAGTGACCACCTTGGCCCGAGGGCCTCCACCTCTGTTGTCCTGTCAATGGCTACTCCTTCTCTAAACTCCCCTACAACCGGCTGTCAGCAAACAGGCTCACTGGGTCATACACAGCGAGTTCCTTCTGGACTGAAACTCTAGCAGGAGCAAGAGAAGAAAGGGTCCCCTTCTTCATGCTCTGTCTTCCTGGGAGAGGTGTCCGTGTTGGCTGTGATGTCCCCATTGTGTGCTGGGCACTCCTGCATGTCCCCGGGGCAGGGCTCATGCTGGTCCTCTTTCTCGGAGAACGAGACTGAGGGACAGAGACGTGGAAGGTTGTCTAGGCTACCCTGCTCTCAAGAGCCTGTCCCCAGAGCCTCCTCCTTGCCACTCCCAACGCCACCTGTGGGTTAAGGCTCTGGGCTGCGAGGGGTGGACGAGGCCTAAGGGAGGCAGAAGGGTGGACGCTGCTGGACGCTGGAGACTAAGGACCCTGGCTTTCCAGGGCCCCTTCATGAGGCAATGCAAGCTCTGAGCTGCTGGGCAGGGAACCTGGGTGCTCTTCCCAACAGACCCTCCGATGGGCCAGGAGCCTTCAAGCAGCTGGAGTACTAGGTGAGCGCTGGCTGGAGCGCGACCTCGGTCTCCTCCGGCTGGGGATGGTCCACCCTGCGGGACGGCCCCTGCACAGCCACCAACCCACACCAAGAGCCCGGCCTCAGGGGTGTCCTGGGCTCTTTGCTTTGACAATCCGGCCATTTGGTGTTTTGAGAACTAGTATGATGTGACCTCAACATTCTCTTTTCAACCTTTTCCCTGTGAATAAAAGCTCTAATCATCACATAAGTTATAGCGAAAATTAACAAAAATCTCGGGTCTCTCCCAAAGAGACAGTTCCCTGTGAAGCAAACAGTCAGCCAGCTGTGCAGGGCGGTGCCTCCCAGGACACATGCCTGGCAGCCCTCACCAAGGGCAGTCTGTGCAGCACCCAGCCTCGACCAAGACATATGGGAAACTGAGGCTTGCAGAGTATCCAGCGGCAGGTGGGTACCTGACCAGGTCTTCTTCCCTGCAAAGCGGCATCCTCATCACTGCGCTCTGCTCAGCAGTGGGGGGCCCTGCCCTGCTGGCCTGGCTGGGTGGGGAAGGTACAGCATGCTGCAGAGATGCGCACATCGGGGACCAACAAAGGGCCCCCAGCTGGACCCCTCGCTCCAGAACAAAGGAAAGCTGGTGTGCTTGGCTGAGCAACGGACCTAAAACATCCTGTTCTAATCCACATGGATATGTCACCTCACGTGGCAAAAGGGACTTTGCAAATGGGGTTAAGGCTTTTGAGAAAGGAGGGGACCCTGGACATGCAGGTGGACCTGATGTGATCACAGGGTCCACAGGAGGCGGGCAGAGCCTGGGGTGAGGTGGCCGCAAGCAAGGGCGCCGTGCGGCTAGATGTCAGAAACAGCAGGAATCGGCCTCTCCAGACGCAAGCGGCCCCGCCAACACCCCGACTTTCACTCCACAAGAAGGACTTCTGACATCACGACTGTCAGAGAATCAGCTGTGTTGTTTTAAGCCCCTCCAGTTTGGGATCATTTGTTACAGCAGCAACAGAGAACCCACATAGCTGGCAAAGTCCACACTGCAGAGGAAGGCGCCACGGGCCCCCAGATCCAGCCACGGCGAGAGCCCGTCCCCAACCTACCAGCTGTGCGCTGAACTCGGGAGCATCATACACGTGGCCCCCAGATCCAGTCACGGCAAGAGCCCGTCCCCAACTTACCTGCTGTGCGTTGAACTCGGGGAGCATCACACAGGTGGCCCCCACCCAAAGGGGACAGAGCAGCTTGTTGACGATGCCGTGCACGTGATGCAGCGGGAGGACATGCAGGATCACATCGTCTTTACTCCACGCCCACTTGTGGACCAGCCCCAACACCTGTGGGACGACAGGACAGCCTCAGACGGGAGGGAAGCCACCAGGCCAGCGAGGCCTCCCCAGCTGGGAAGAGGAGCAGGGAGGCTCACGCTCTGGCGCCTGGCCCTTCACGGCATCTGAGGGGGACGGTGGCCACGCGCCCGAGGGTCTGTTGGCTCACTTGCAGACCCCCACGTCCAAGAACAGAGCTGGACAAGGCCAGGGCTTTGGTGTAGGGGGTCCCAAGTCCTCCGCATGCGCTCTTGGTGGCTCTTCCCCCAGGCAGTCGGAAGCGTGGTTTTGGCTCCAGCGGGCCCTGGATTCTGGGCATCTGCAGAGTCCAGGCCTGAATCCGAACGCCCGCCCTGCTCTGCCTGCCTGATTCTGGAACCTCCCTCAGCGCAGCTGAACGGTCGGTCACAGGACCTGGAGCCGGGTTTCCGCCACATCCTGAGCTTTGAGTAAGAAGCACCGTGAAACACGCCCATTGGAATCTTCTGAAAATCACCAGCGAGGATGCCACCTGCATGCCCGTGAATGCTACGGGCAAACACACGTGACATACACACCCCCTTACAGGCACCAGTCAACAGATGGTCTCTCCAGACAAAACGTCTACCTTGCAGGAGACAGAAAGCCTATCAATGAGGCCGTGCCTGCAGTCAGCCTGGACTCAGTTTACCCCTGCCGTGGGGACTGAATTAGGCTGAGACTCAATGGCACTGACCTCACACCTCATCTCCGCGGTTCTGAGCGTCTCTCTTACTGCTCCTAGCGTATGAGAGTCTGGATCGTACACACACACATCTTTTGGAAGCAGGGAGGACACAACCGACAGGTAAATAAAACAGCTGCGGAGCTTGGCTGAGACGCTACGGCCACGGAACACGGAAACAGTGCCAAACCGTAGGCTCCGAGTCCTGCGCTCGCGTTTCCCAGTGCTCATCATACATCCTGAACGTCCGCTCCGCAGCTGCTTCCTCTGAAACCCTCACCATCGTGTGTGGGCCACTCTGTCCTTCACTGGCTGCACGGCCCTGAGGAGCCCTCGGTGGGCCCCTAAGTCCTTCTTAGCCTGAGTGACCACCCCCGCCTTTCCCAGAGCCGTCCCCCGCGGGCTAGCAGGACTGGTGGTCACTTCTGGCCACAGGCTTCTGGGAGGGCGGGCAAACGGTGGCAGCTGGGGGCGGTCGCCTAGGAAAGGCGAGACAGACCACCCCCAGAAGCCCCAGCACGGCGGCACGGGAGCACTCACCATGGCCCTGATGTTGTGGTGAGTGCTCAGGACACCCTTGGGCCTCCCCGTGGTCCCGCTGGTGTAGATGATCATGGCGCCTCGGTCTCTCCAGTTCCGCTCCCGCACCTCCCACTCCCCGGGCTCCTCAGTCGCCGCACCATAGACCGTGGGCGGGAGAGGCAGCAGCGGGACCCCCAGCTTCCCGACCAGCGGGCGCAGGAGCTCCACGTACTCCTGGCCAGCGAGGACCACAGAGCTCCGGGAGTCCCGGATGAAACGCTCCAGCTCGGCCCGGGGGTGCTTTCTGTATAGGGGGACAGCAATGCCTCCGCTCATCCACGAGGCCCACTGCGCGACCACGTAGGAGACATCGTTAGAGCACAGGAAGGAGACCCTCTCCTCCTGGAGGTCCCCGCCAGCACACTCGAGGAGACGGCACACCTCCTGGGACAGGCGGAG
This sequence comes from Mirounga leonina, assembly GCF_011800145.1. Classification (NCBI taxonomy): domain Eukaryota; kingdom Metazoa; phylum Chordata; class Mammalia; order Carnivora; family Phocidae; genus Mirounga; species Mirounga leonina. Next base: position 762,432 of record NW_023270469.1, read on the forward strand.
GCTGTGGTAGTAAAGGTCCTTGTACGTGTGGTGGCCATGCTGGTCAATGAGAGCAATCCTGTCCGCAAAGGCCAGGGCGCGGGTGAACACAGGGGCGCTCCTGTCGGCACAGGCGGCTGGGGCCGTGTGCAGGCGGCTGCTTCCTCCGCATCTCAAGGGGGCGGGCCGGTGGGAGGCCACAGCACAGAACAGGCGCCGGAGGGACATCCCTGGGTGCGGCAGCATCGCGGACACGTTCCAGCTCGATGTACCTGGGGCGGGGCCGGAAGAGAGAGGAGCGCCAGTTACTGCCGCCGATCTGTTCTCACCTCCCGGCCAGACAGAGCCTGCCCGACCTCATTCACAAGGTAACCTCCCCACCCAGGAGGCCCTACACACCATACGGCACCGTCCGGATTTAGGGTCCAACATTCCAGCTTTTATTTACTCTCAGCAACAGATTTCAAAAATATACAAGATTCTAAAACAATGAAACTCGGTAAAACCAAAGAAAAGCAAATTCAATGCCCTTAAAGTAAATTCTGAAGAATGGTTTTTTAAAAAAATCTGAGCTGGAAAATCACTAGCCAAGAGGGGAAAGCCCTGAGGGCTGCTGAGCACCCATTCGCTGTCCATCCGGCACTCGCGGCTCAGTACACGGCCCGCTTCTGCTCCGTGCACTTCCGACGGGAGGGCATTCGGAAACACGGTGGCATGCAGAGTCTCGAAGTGCGTGTACGCGTCTCCGGGGTGTCAGTCTGGCTTTAAACTGAATCCTGACTCCTCCCTCCCCCTGCGAAGGGTGAGCCAGTCAGGGCCAGGCAGCGTCCTGCAGCGGGTCTGGCTCCGTGCCCACGTCCTGCTCGGGGACAGTGCCTCACGGGGACAGCCGTGGGCGTCAGCACTTAACAGGGACGGGTGCACACTTCCAAGATTGCTTCTGCAGGGACAGCTCAATTCCAGAGGCCGGGAGCCCGCCTGCTACCCTGGACTCTGCCTCCAGCGTAACCGGCAGGCTCCTTCCCAGAGCCAGGGCGGACCGCAGGGTCAGTAACAACCCTTCGCTCTGGTTTGAAATCCCCCGTTCCACAGTTCCTTCAGGGGTCGCTCTTCCCCACCATCACCTCTGGTGCTCAGGGGGTCACTGCCTCCCTCCCTGGGCACAGCCCCGGGCCTCAGCACCTTTCTGGGCTCCGCGACTCACTTGTCCCCGGGGATTTCTAACGAGACCACTCGACACTGACAGTGAAAACGCACCCCCCATGCTACGACGTGTTTGCACCTCTCAACCTCACCTTCAAGCACCCTGTTCAGGAAACAAGGACACCACCTTTGACCCTATCTCACACGGAAGAAAAGTCAAGGTTGCTCAGCCCCCAAGTCCCAGACAGAGCCCAGCCTGGGCCTTCCCTCCCCCAGCCAAGCACGGCAGAGCCGGCAGCCGCGTCCGCCCATGGACGGCATGCCCGCCGCTCCCACGGGGGCCAGGCACGGGGACCCCAGAGGGCACCTCTGAATGCCACCGGCTGACGGGACGCCTGCCGGCCAACAACACAGCAAAACGGAAGCCACAAGTCTTCTTTCCGACAGGCCCAGCAGAACAGAGACGCGCAGGAATGACCTGGGCAGGGGGGCGGGAGGCCAGGCACCCCTGCTGCCTCCCTCCCGCTCGGTCTCCCAAGCCCTCCCCCTGCTCAGATCCACACTTTTCTCTCTCCCAGTAACTTGCTACAGGGGAAAGCTAATGTGTTGTTGTTTGTTATGAGCACTAAACAGTTTTGTTCTCTGTTCTTAATTTAAGAACAGATTATACGCAACACTTTATAATTACCTAACAAAACAAACAAGCTGCAGGGCAGGAAAAACTGCCGGGAACGGGGTTATGCCTGGAACGCGAGCCCCACAGCGTGGAGAGGCTCCAGCTCCGGCCATGTGGGAGGAGACCCCGCAGCCGCTGAGGACCCTCTCAGCCGCCGCTGTTTGCTCCGAGGTCCTGTGCGAATATTCCTCAACGCTCCACAGCCTCCACCGAATGGTCGGTTCTCAAATGCACTAGACCCACTCTATTTCCAGATGAAAGAGGCAGTCATCAAAAGCCGCAGTGTCCTACAACTTCTCTGTGCCCTTGTCCCGACCTCTACACAGAGTTCAGAGGTGGATTTGGGGCTGGTTCCACACCTCTGGACTTCTGTTACCATAGAGAAACCTGACATGTGGCAAGGAAACAGTAAATGTGATAAGCACGCCAGATATGCTAGTTTCGGAAAGAAAGAGAGCCGCTGAAGAGCAAACCCACATAGCCGAGACATGTTGTTTCCTGTCCTCACTTCTCGCAGATCCTCCTGTTTGCCCTACAGGCGGTGGGAAAACAATACAAAACAAAGAGAGCCTGCAAACAGAAAACCTGCTACATGGCATTTCTGGCCAGATTCTTGCTGGGGAGAGTGCAAGAGAGACGTTCCCGGGTGCTCGCTGGAGGGGACAGCATTCTCTGGGGTGCTAAGGAATAGGGCACCCCGGTGGCCGGAAACGGCTGCTTCTTCCACCCCTATCCTGGGAGGCATGAGAGGTGGTGCCAGACCCGCAGCTACAGAAATCGATGCCACTCTCCTTTCATCCACACCCGCGTCCACATCTCCCCCATAAGGGGCCTCCCCTCCAGGGTCTCAAAGAGCAGACACCTCCTGCCTCCCTCACTGGGAGAGGGGAACGTGCTGCCTGCTTCTCCAGGGACCCCAGGAGTGGCAGCATCCTGAGCCAGACGGCGACGGTGAGAAGCTGGAGCCCGAGCACTTGCAACACAGAACAGGCAAACAGGGCTGACCCCACCTTCCTTCCGTGCGGGGCCTCGATGGCCTCCATAGCAGGGCTGGGGGTGGACGCCACAAGAGGCAGTCACAGCAACAGCCCCCAGGGAACCCGAGAGGGGAAGTCCCCTGCCTGAGACCTCAAAACAGCAGGAGAAGCAGTGATCCAAGCCCAGGCCTGGCTGGTCCCCCCACACCCCCAATTCGGCCCTAGGACAAGCAGTGAGGAGCATCCACAATGGGGGGATGCCCAGAGACACTGACATCTGAGTCAACTCCACAGGCCCCGGCAGCCACAACCCAGGCTGCCCCCAGGACCTGGGGGTGGCCCCTCTGGCTAGGCGGGCCCCAGGGCATCAACTCAGCCCTCCAAAAGGGTAATTCAGCGTCACTTCCAAGATGGGACAAAAAACTCCAAAAAATACACACCCTTTGTTCCCATGGCTGTTCTCTTTAAAATGTGTCTTCAGAAAACAATCAGAGATGCACAGAGGGGATGCTCATGACAGCGTTATTTATGATACTGAAAACTGGGTCTAAACCAAAGGGTCCAGACGGGGTGTGTGGCGGTCAGTCGTGGAGGGCGTGTGCTGGCCTTTAGGTAGCGTCCTACAAGACCACCAAGGATGGGAAGGTAAACACCGGTGTTCATAAGGTTACAGGGATGCAGATGATTCCTGTCTTTTCCTAGCACTTACCAATTTTCTCCAATTTTTCTGAAATGAGCATGTATGACTTTTACAATCAGTCTTTTTAAAAGCCTAATAAATACCATTTGTTTTTTAAAACTGGAGATGCTTCAACTTCAGTATTAGTATTTTCTTTTACACAGAAAAGACAAAAACATAAAAAATTTTGTTCCAGATGGTGGATCTACAGCATTCTTCTCTTGGTCAGAACCTCTGGTTCATAGACGGTTTGTGCGGATGTGACGTCGTCAGTCCTGCTACAGGGACGCACGCACATGGGAGGCAGCGTGTCTGCAGCCAGCAGTCCGAGGAGCGTCTGGGCCAGGCGCTGGAGGCTGCAGGCTGGCTGTCTTGGGAGGGGCGGCGAGCTGCAGCTGCGGGGGGGGGGGGGGGGGGCTGCTGGGCCCATGTTGTGGCAGGAAGGAGATGCGGGGCGCGTGCACCTGAGCTCACAGCGGGTAGTTCAGAAGAGGCCCTCCCAGCGCTCAGCGGGGGGCCTCAACAAAAATAACTTTTAATTTGAGTAAATAGGGCCAGAGTCCTCCCCCGCCCAGAGAGGCTGCACTAATTTATTCTCCCACCAAACATGTGGGAGCATGGGGCCATCCCTTCAAAACAGCTTTAAGTCACTCAGGTATGTGACCCTGCACTCACTCCCTCATAAAAAAGAGGGGATCAGGGCCCTGCCTTGAACAAGCAAAAACATCAATCTATTCAGGGCAGATGACTGTGTGTCTCCCTCCCAAACACCTCTGGACCCCTCAGGAAGAGAGCCCCACCTTTGACCACGGGGCCTTTGGTTGTGGGGTTCCCTGTCACCCCCAGCGGCACAGCCTGGAGGGACACGGCCACCAAGTACATGCAATTAGGCCATGGGTTTTCGCTGTCTCAGTTACCCAGCTTCACAAAACTGCTCTCAACATGCCAGCCGGCCCAGGATAAGCAGCATCACCGTGCGGCGATGCGACAGAAGCTCGGCCAAGACCACAGAAATCTGCCTTTTGGGGAGCCGGGCCAGCCCTCCTCCCAGAGGGGGACACGCTGCTCTCAGATTCCACAGGCGCCCGGCCAGAAACGTGGCAGACTGGGTATCCTGACATCCAGACTCTCAGGCAGACCACCAGAGCACGTGGGCCTTGCAGAAGGCCTGCCCGACACAGGGCGGCACCTGTGGTCTCAGACTCACACACACCTGGACATCTGCTCCTCCCTCCCTAGTTTCTTCACGTGTGTAAGCCTTCCCGTCCCACCTGTAATAACAAGACCAGGGCAGGCACAGACGGCCCGGCCGCACAGAAGGGGGACCGACGGCTGCACCATCCCCAGCACGGTGCTCACCGGGGAGCCCCACGACCAAGATAATTCCTAAGAGTGATACTTGCATTCAAACGAAGGCGGCTGGTTTCGAAATGAATCAAATGGCACCTGACGGGCGACACCGGCCTGACCCCTGCACCCCCAGAACCCGAATATAAAGCAGGGCCCAGCACTTCCCGTGGTCTGCTGACTCTGAGGCCTGGGTGCAAGAGGGCCGCATTCTCCTGACACCCAGCCTGCGGTTTGGGGGCTTTTCTCAAGGTTGTACTTTTAAGTGATGGACATCCACACTGCACTTGCGCACGCTGCGTCCAAATCTAAGCGCCGTAGGCTTAAACCCACGTCCATGTTAGGAAGTAAAGCACCGTCTCAAAAACGCCATCCGGAGGGGTAAGGCCAGAGTTGACTCCGCTGACTGAGCTGGCCGTGAGGGGGGCGCTGCGACAAGGGCCCTCTCGTGCCAGCGGTCACCCCCCAGGCCCCCCCGCGCCCGCTGGCGGCACTGCTGCTCCTGGGCCCCGCCTGGGCGCCGGCACAAACAGCTCCCCGCAGGACAGCTCCGACCCCCAGCCCTTCCCTTTCCAGCAAAGGCTGCAGCACCCTCCACACCGCCCGTGCCTCCCCTGCCGCCCAGAAGGCGGCTGCTCACGGGGCCTCTCAAGCCCCCGGCCCTCCGCGGTCACCGCCGGCCCCCAGTGCGCAGGCGCACCCCACACTCGGGCGCAGGGCGCGCCGAGCGGAGCAGAAACGGCTTCATTGCAGACGCGGGACAGAAAGCGCCCCGGCGGCGGGCGACGGGGGCTGAGGGCGGACCGCCCGCACAGCCCCCGGGGCCGCGCCTCGGGCGGGGTCCCTGCACCGGGCGCGGCACGTGACACGGGCCACCTGCGGCCACCGGGGCGGGGAGCCCGCGCGCGGCGCCGTGACACAGGCCACCTGCGGCCACCGGGGCGGGGAGCCCGCGCGCGGCGCCGTGACACAGGCCACCTGCGGCCACCGGGGCGGGGAGCCCGCGCGCGGCGCCCGCCGGGGCCGGGGGGCGGCGGGCTCTACCTCGGCCGGCGGGCGCTCGCTGCTCCTCCGCCCGCGCGCGCCCCTCCGCCCGCTCCTCTCCGGCCGGCCCGGAACCGGAACGGCGGCTGCGCGCGCACCCCGCGTCCGGCGCCCGAGCGCGTCCCCCGGCAACAGCGGCTCCGCCGCGGCGGGTTCCGGGCGCCGCCGAGCCGGGGTGCTGGCTGGGGCGTGGCCTCGCTGCCCGGGCGCCGCCGCCCGCTGTGGCCTGCGGTGCGGGCGGGCCTCGCGGGAGGACGGCGCTGCCCTGGAGCAAGCCCCGGACGCGCGGCGGAGAGGGCGGAGCAAGACAGGGAACGGCCCAAGCGGGAGGTCCTGTTCGGAAGAGGGCGCGGCTTCGGGAGGGAGGAGGGAGTAGCAAGAGCGCGAGAGAAGCAGCGGGGCCCGGCCGGCGCCTGGGCCGCAGCGGCTCGGCGGGCACAGGGCGGGCAGCGGGCACGGAGCGAGCGCAGGCAGACGCGAACTGCAGCCCGGACAGCTCGCTTGCGTCTTGGAGAGTCCGACACCTCCGCTGTTGGCGCTGCGTGTGCGTGTCCCCGAGAAGTCTCAGGCTGGAACCTAACCCCCCATGTGATGCGATCCGCAGGCCATGGGGGACCCTCCTGCCTTGACAACAGGGCCGGAGGGAGCTGCCTGGCCCTCGGGCTGCGCAAGGACGCAGCCAGACCGTTACCCAGCACGCGGGCCCTCACCAGACACACCGTCCACCCTGCATTGGTCTCCCCCTTCCAGCCCCTAGGACTGTCAGTTACAGCGGACTTCGCGCTCAGTCCTACAGACTCCTTCCATCCCAGCTCACATCCATTCCTGCTCCATTCGCCAAAATCCCTCAGGAGCCAGCCACCCCGGGGGGCCCGGAAACCCTTACTTCACTCCAGATGACTGAGATAGCCCCGGCTGGTCCGCCTGCCGCCTGCTTCCAGTGGAAGCCTGAGTCAGATCCCAGCTTCCCCACTGGCCCTGCTCCCGCTCCTGGGGACCCCACCTCACAGGTGGGAGCGGCCATCCCTGGGAAGATGAACCTGGCAGATTATCTGGTGCGTGTACTCGAGATCTGAACAATCGAGGGAGAGTCTGGGCCTAGAAGAGGAACAATCACATAGAAAAGGGATCAAGAGAAAGGGTGACGATTCATACAGACTACACGGGAAGATGTGCAGCCAGGACAGAGAGATCATGTTGTTCTAGAAAGCTGTTCCCCACAGCACTTACAGACTCACAGCCACGGAAACATTTACAAGGTACCCACTCCCTGCAAACGTTGATGTTGACTTAACCAAGTCTATGGCCGAGTCTTGGAGGGAGGGATGGGATGCAGGAAGGGTGCAGCTGGAGGGCCAGGTGTGGAGGGAGTGAGCAGGGAGTGTCCATCGCAGGGGAAGACAGTGACAGGGACACCCGTGGAGGCTGTTCAGGCACGTGGAGGGACGTAGCGTCACCTCTGGGCAGAAAGGGGGAGGGTGGTCCCTCAAACTGCGTATAACTGTGATAAATAGACTATAAAATCATTTTTAAAGGGGGAGGGAACAAGGAAGCACTTCATGTAAACTCATGGCTCTTTTGAGCCTGCGGGAGCCCCCGCCCAGCATCGCCATGGTGGGTGGCTGTATTCTTGCCTCTGGCCCCCGAACGAGGGTGTCCACCAGGCTCAGTAAATCATCATTGCCCCACAGTGCTTCCACGGCCTCCCACGGGCCTCGTGGCAGTTCACGAGACAGCCAGGTGGTGTCTGGAGATGCCCACGAGCCCCCAGGCGTGTTCCAGGCACACGGATGTAGAGCCCCACCCTCCTGTAGCTCACGGGCTTGCGGCACGGGGGGGGGGGGCGGGGAGTGAGTGGTGAGTACATGGGACACATGAAGAAGGCACATGCCATGTGAGGTCATGGCCTGAATGTTTGTGTCCCCCAGAGTTCAGATGTTAAGAAGTGGGGTCTCGGCAAGGCAGTTAGGATAGATGAGGGTGTGAGGCAGAGCCCCCTGATGAGTCCCGGGAGAGCTTGCCTCGTTCTGCGCTGCGTGAGGTCAAGCAGGTGACGTCTCCCGGCCAGGACGCTGGCCCCTGGCACCCTGGGCCCGCTGGTGCCCTGATATAGGCCTTGCGTCCTGCAGGACTGTGAGGAGCCAGTGGTTGCTGTTTATAAGGCCCCAGACTGGCATTTTGTTACAGCCGCCCAAGCTGGCCGAGGCTGACGGTAAGTGCTCTGAAGAAGAATCAAGCCCGCAAGGTGGCCTCGAAGGCTTTCAAAACGGAGGCCCTGGGACCGCTCTGAGGAGGTGCTTCCAGGCAGGGGTCCGAGGGCAGCGAGGCAAGGAGCTGTATGACCATCTGGCAAAGGGCTGCATTGTCCCTTGTCTCACGGATGAGGAAACAGGCGCAGAGAAGTCACAACGTCTGTCCACACTCACGCGCCTACCACGTGACGGAGCTGGGATTCCCCAAACACAGAACCCACGTCCTGCCCGCCTGCTGCATGACCACCTTGTCTGTGAGGCTGACGAACAACCAGACACACGTGTCCCTCTGCTTCCGATCAGACTCTACCTATATGCCAGACCAAGAGCCTCCATAAAGAACGAGTCATCTCCACGAGCTGTGTCCTCGGAGATGCTCACAGCCGTGCTATCCCCACCGCCACAAACCAGGAAACACCTCACATGTCCTACAGCAGGTGAATTAGGGGAGCGAAAGGGTAAGAGGGAAGCCATATAGAATCCTAGAATTGCTTACAACAACCTGTGATTGAATGAAAATAGCATGAAAGTACTTTCCGGGGCGCCTGGGTGGCTCTGTCAGTGAAGCGTCCGACTCTTGATTTCGGCTCAGGTCATGATCTCAGGGTCGTGAGATTGAGCCCTGTGTTGGGCTCCACACTCAGTGCAGAATCTGCTTGAGAGACTCTCTCTCTGCCCCTCCCCCTGCTCGTGCCTTCTCCCTCTAAATAAAATCTTCAAAAAAAATAAAAAAGTACTTTCTTAAATCTTAACATTTAAAAAATAGAACACAAGAGTGCATGTGTGGTAGGATTTCCCAGTGTGTGTGTGGACAGTGTGCAGGACAGCATAAGACATGGCAGCGGCTGTCCTGTGAAGGGGTGAGCTCCTGCAGGGCACCCCCATGCTGCCCTGTGAGCCCATACACGCTCCCTGCAGCTTTGAGCTGGTAGGGAGCTGGCCCCACGTGTGAACGTGCTGAGTCCTACAGCTGGCAGGCCCATGCCAGCCTGGGGAAGGAGGGCCCCTCACCTCTCCTGGAGCCCCCGCAGAGGGAGGTCCCACCTGTTCCAAACCTGGGTGGCCTGTAGATCTGACCCTGGGAGGAGGGGTGCCCTTGGGAGGGAGTCTCGGGTGGGCAGGGTGTCCGTGGGGCCGTGGGGCCCTGGCCTGCCCAGGCTGCTCCCCCAGCTGACGGGGAGCCCCCACGAATGTAAGGGGGTGCTGTGGGTGTCTGGGGCCTCACATCTGCGGAACGGTAAGGGCAGCCCCACCTCCGTTCCTGGCGGACTCCTGCTACAAGGACCTCGGGGCCAGGACGTTCACAGCTGCTCCTACACACTGACCGCTGTCGCTGGTCACCAGCATCCTGGTCAGCAGCCCCTCCACGGATGCCCCGGAACGGGTGCTCGGGACGTGGATGTTGGGAGTAATGGGGTGGCTCCTCCACAAGGCAGACTGGAGAGGCCTCTGTGTGGGGTGAGTGGCACCCCAACAATGTGGGCAGAATCGGGTGCAGCCCAGCTTCACCCTGAGGCCCCCTGTCCACTCCCAACCCCCAGCCCTTCCCAGAGGAAACTGTTCCAGCCGGAGCATCCTGGGAACAAGTAGAGAGGTGTGGTAGGAGTATCACCCTCCTTCCCCTTGATTCTGTTCACACCTCCAGCTTAATGAGCCCAAACTGCTGGGGGTGCTTGGGTCACACCTTTTCACTTGATTAAAGCAAAACACAGATCTGTCTGGCAGCAGTTTCCACAGAAAGGGAACACATTCCCTCCCTGCTGTCGGCTCTCACACGGCTGAACAGGGAGCGGGTGTTGGCTGAGGAGGGGTTCGACGGCCCTGGATGCACGTATGGGGTGGGCTAGTCAGCAGTGGCTGGGGGGCCTGTTCCTAGCCTGCCTGCGGCTGCCAGCCCCCCACTATCTGTGCCCACGCATGTCCCATCCCAAGCGATAGGGCTGGCCCGCGTCAACACCAGGTTTGGAAGAATGGCTACGTGTGGCTTCTGCGTGAGGTCATACGAGGCATTAGGATTCCGCCCTGCTCGCTGTCAGTCGCCCACTTGGGGGCCGCTGCCACCACGTTGCAGGACGCTCAGCAGCCCCCTGGACAGGCCCACGTGCGAGGAGGCACTGAGGTCTCCCGCCCACAGCCACGGGAGCCGCCACCTTGGAAGCAGCTCCTCCAGCCCCAGTCGGGCCTCCAGACGAGCCTGCAGCCCCTGCCAACCTTCCAGCACAAAATTGGTGGCCCGCCCCGCAGAGCCGCTCCTGGACTCCTGACCTCGGAAACCGTGTAAGATAATAAACACTTGTGATTTTAAGCCACTAAGATCGGGGGTCATCTGAACAATAGAGAACGAACACACTGCTCCGATCAGTTAGAGATGTGTGACATTTGGCAAGTTAACCTCCGGTCTGTTTCCACCTGAGGTAAGAATGCCTACTTCCAAGGGATATTGTAAAAATTAAGATTTTCCACGTAAAACCTTTAGCACTGTGCCCACAATATGGCAACTGCTTAATAGTTTCCCTCACCGTCATAGAACACCTATATGAACATCTGCATCACAGAACAGGAAGGGGTCAGGAAGACCTCAGTCCAGACAGGTGGGTTCAGGGAAGGTGTTCTGGGAGCAGCGTCTGAATCGGTGCTTGCATGACAAGCAGGACTGGACATGAGGAGGGGTGGGGCGAGGGGAGGCAGGGCCTGAACTTTCACTGTGGGGGGGTGGGTAGGGAACCGCTCAGCATGGTACTACGCAGCAAGGCCACGCCTGTCTCGGGGTGTGCCCTGCATGTGGGAGGTGCTCAGGAGACACCAAAGAGTGGATGAAGACCTCCCGACTTTCACATCTGCTCACCCCAGAGCATGAGCTGCGGATTCCGGCAGGACCGATTATTAGAGAGGGGGGCGGGTATTGGTAGGAATGGCCAGGTGACCTCTTCACTCTGGAAAACCCAGGAAAACAACTCTGGGGCGCCTGGGTGGCTCAGTTGGTTAAGCAACTGCCTTCGGCTCAGGTCATGATCCTGGAGTCCCGGGATTGAGTCCCGCATCGGGCTCCCCGCTCAGCAGGGAGTCTGCTTCTCCCTCTCCCACTCCCCCCTGTTGTGCTCTCTCTCTCTCTCACTCTCTCTCTCAAATAAATAAATAAAATCTTTAAAAAAAAAAAAAAAAGAAAACAACTCTGGCAGATTCTGTCCATACCCACTGGACAAAGGTTCCCTGTTCTACCTCCCCTCTTTTCTCCGAATCTTGATTTCGTTCACATTCTCACCTTCCCCAAGAGTCAAGTGCTTCAAGGAAGGGGGGCCCCAGAACCCCAGCCCCAGGGAGCAAATCATGACTGGCCCCAGCCAGTCGCACTGGGCTCCTTCTCCTTGTAGAGACTCTGGTCCATGAGATGTGAGGATAAGCCTGGGAATGTTGTTCTCACCAACAAAAATGAGATGCATTGGAAGAAGCAGCTCCATCTGTCCAACGGTGGATGCCGTGTCTGTGATGTCTGGAGCCACCGCAGCCATTTTGTAGCCATGAGAAGCACCATCCTGAGAGTGAGCCAATGGGAGAAGAGGCAGACAGAGCCTGAGTCCGAGGCAATGTGAAGAGCCAGGGCACCTATTATATCAGTAACCCTCCTGCCTCTGGACTTGCACTTAGGTAAGCTAAGTAGCTTTGGCCACTCTGAGCATGGTTTTCTGTTATTTACAGTTGGAGTTACCCGAAGGTGGCAAGGGGAGAGGGAAAGACTCATTAACACCCAGTCAGCTAATCAGCCTTCCTTGCTGAGCAGGAGGGGCCATGCCCCCGGGATTCAAACCCATGGGCCTACAACACAGCCCAGCACTGTGAGTATGGACTGTGGTGCCCCACAGGGGCAGGGTTTGGAGGCTGGGGAGGCTCTTGGCAGGCGGACCCTGTGCTCAGATGGAGAAGCCCTGGGACAAAGGCCGGAGGCCAGGGAGGGACAGGGATGTGTCCCCTCAGCACTTGCATGTGGCCCCCGGGCCGGCGCTCCACATGGGCACTGCCACAGGGCCCACGGAGCTTTCTGGGGCTCTGCAAGGTGGAAACCACCTGCCTGGGGACACTCTGTTGTTCTGATTTCCTGAGTCAGCCTTGCCTGCGGTGCCTTGAAGCGGCTGAGCCAGAGCCCAGTGGAGGCCGCGGCCCCAAGTCCTCCGCGACTCACACGTGCCATCAGGGAAACACAGCTTCCCCGAGATGGGCCTGGATGAGGCAGCAAGAACAACTGTGGACATGGAATCATCTTTTAGTACCTCCTGTGACAAACTAAGTGCACACAGACCACTTGTCTTGCCCTGGCAGGAAACTCACGCCAACTGGCCGGGGCTCTGGGAGGAGCATCAGGGATGAGCAGGTCGGCGGTGGCCCCCTCCTTCCCGGCTGTGTCTGTGATGGTGTGTCCGGAGGGCTGGCCTTTGCACCCGCGCATGTGGGTGGGCCTCGTCCAATGCACCGAGGGCCTGCATGAACAAGAAGGTGGAGGGAGGTGAATCCGCTCCCCGTGTGAGTGGTGACATCCACCTGCTCTTGCTTGCAGATGGTGACGCTCCCGGGTCTCAGCCTCTGGCCTCTCCCAGCTCTGCACAGACGGAGGGGCTTCCTGGCCTCCATAATTGCAGGAGGCAGTTCCAGGAAGAAGTCTCCTGGTGCACACACACCTCCCACTGGTCCCGTTTCCCTGGAGAAGGCTGCAGGAGGCGCCTGCTAACCGCAGTACAGCGGCCGTCCTGGGGAGAGCGTGTGCACGCAGGCAGGAGGCGCTGCCGACCCCCAGGCCCTTCGAGGGGAAGACTGGGGGATGCTGGAAGAGAACTAAGAAGCAGACTCAAACATGGTGTGTAATAGGATGGGGGTGTCCACAGCAAGCAAGGCTGGATTCGTGTTCAGTGAGGGCTCGTGTCCTGCTCATCCCCTCTTCCCTTCTCTCTCACGGAGATCACACCAACGTCTCCCTGTGGGCCTCTGCACTGCAGAAGGGGCTGAGCCAGGAGTTGGGGATGCCAAGGGACTCCACTCAAGCAGAGGTGGTGTGCACATGGGCCTGTGAGGCAGGTGAGGCCAAGAAGCTTCGAGCCAGTCACTTCGATCCTTAATTGTCCCTTTCTTCCTGCTCCACTGGGCTTCTGAGGACAGGGTGCAAAGGGCACTAGCCAGGTCCACAGGTGGATCCTCAGGTCCTGCCTCCTAACAGTAGATGTCCTAATTTCTCCATTTTTTTTGGGAAGACTCACCCTGAAATCAGATCAGAGGGTATGTGACCTGTCAGGATGCACAGCGCCCTGCCTCCGGGAAGACATACAGCAGGACCGGTGGTGTGGAGCCCAGGCATGCCCAGCGACAAAGCTGGCTGGTGTCAGTAAGGTGGGTGCTGCAGGGGGCTCCCGGACAGTGGGAGCAGCTGAGCCAGGCAACGCACCTGGATACCTGGATGCCTGGTGGCCCCTTCTCCTGCTGTCCAACATGAGCTGAGAGCTCCACAGGGGGATGGCAGCCAAGGGTCTCACTCCAGACACCGCAGGTCCCGGGTCCAGGAGGGTCTCAGGCTGCCCAGAGCAGTGCTGGGGGGCCGAGGGGTGGGGAGGTGGCATGAGCTTCAGGGTCAACCCCGGTCTTCAGAACATGTTTACTGTTGGGAAATAAGAGTCCTAGGGAAGCTTCCCAGCTGTTCCAGAGCCCAGCTCCACCTGACCTAGGCCCACACCCACATCCTGGGCTCAGCATGGGCCTGGGCAGGAGGTGAATGGAGCACAGCGTGGGCCCAGGGAGGGCCTGTCTGGCCCCTCGGGAAGTCTAGCAGCTGCTCCTGTGGGGCCTGGCCTCACAGCCCCCATCCTGGTGCCTGGCTTTAGCTTTTGCTCCTGGTTGTCTCTGCCGTTCTCTGCTCGAATGACTGCGGAATCTAGGTTACTCTGAGCTCAACACCCCATTTCCAGACCCAGAGCAAGCCCTTGGAAGATGTCAGCCATGTTCCATCCAGGTTTACGCTGGGCAGTCTTGGGGGAACAAGGAGACCCTGGGCCCCGTCCCAGCACCTGCCTGACTCCCGGCCTCCCCACAGGCGTGGGCTGCTTTAGTGGCCGGAAGCAGTTGTCAGAGGCCGGCGGGTGGAGGGGCCACCCCGCACTGGGCTGCTGGCCATCGGCAAGGAGCCTGGGCCTTCCTTAGCCTGCTCCACCCTTGCTGGGCTCCCCGTGAAGCCCGTTGCCTGGAACACTTCTCCCACCCTCGTGTTTTTCATTTCAGTGCTCCCAGAGCACAGGTACGCTGGCAGGAGGGGCATCTGATTCCATAGAACGGACAGCTGAGCGGTCTCCGTCCCGAGCCCCAGACTGTTCTGGAGTGGGCTTGGTGCCAGCCAGCCTGCGGCACAAACGTCCTGTGCCTATACTCTCCCTGCCGCCCACTGGCCCCTCTGTGCCTCAGACCCCCTTCCCCAAGTGCAAGAAGAGGGACCGGATGGTCCTGTGCCCTCCCAGGGCCCTTCCTGTGCAAGACTCTATGCCATCCCTCCGGAACCTCTGCCCCTGGACTCCGGCACTCGGGAGGGAGTATAGGGGCCGGGCACCCCCGACACCCTTTGTCGCCACAGCCACAGGGTCAGGCTGGTCCTTGGCCCAACACAATGGCATCCACAGAGGATGCATACAGGGATAGCTGGGCTCTTGGTAAGCTGGACAGGGCACAGGTAGGACGAGATGGCAATGACAGAGTAACAACAGTGACACGGGTAGTACACTGAGCCCTCAGCCTGGGTCAGCACGGGCCAAGTGACTCCACAAAATCCTCCCATGTGGACTTCTCAAGGATCTCCCTCCTTTACAGTCAAGGAGAGTGGAGTGGGGCGGGGGGGACATGTGGAGTGGGCAGCAGGCAGATGTCCCTTGTATGGGAGACACACAGGCACCACTGCATTAAAGTACAGTCAGGCCCCTGATGCTCTGAGTCCCTGCCTGGCCACTAATTGGTGGTGGAGCTTCAAGCAAGCTATTCATTCTCTCATTATGCCTCACTGTCCTCATCTGTATCTGGAGACGACCAGTAGCTAATTGTGAGAGTTGAATGAGTGAATATGTACAGACTGCTGCCAACCATGGAGTAGGTGCTGTTAGATATCATCACCACCACCATCACCACCATCAGCACCATCATCATCATCACCATCATTTCACAATCATCAGCATCACCACCATCACCGTCATCACCATCATCACCATCATCACCACCATCACCATGATCATCACCAGCACCATCATCATCACCATAATTTCACCATCATTATCACCACCATCGTCACCATCACCACCATCACCACCATCATCACCATCATCACCACCATCACCACTGTCACCATCATCACCACTGTTCTATCAATTGGCTGTCAGCTCTCTTCCACACTAGCTGGTGGCCTTAGGTGAACTGCTGAACCTCTCAGTGCCTCAGCTTCCTCTCCTGTAAGTGGAGGTAACAATACCTTGGCTCCCAGAGGCCTGTGAGGATTAAAGTGCTAACCTATGCCCATCATATGACAGTGCACACTGGGTGGGTACCTGCTCTTGCCAGGCGTGGGCATAATGTCTCCTCGTTTCATCTCAGGGACTTAGGAGACACCTACTTTACGGAGGGGAAAACTAAATTGGCGAGCACAGGGTCCTGCCAAGGCCTGAAGGTCAGCAGGTGGTGGAGCTGGGAGTGACCGGAGCTAGCCTCTGTTCACATCCCTTCCCTGACCTTCTCCCGAGTCATTCCCTATGAGCTTGCCAACAAGTGTGCTGGCAGGGCTGGTGTGGCTGCGGCCCGGGCATCAGGACTTCTCCAGGTTCCCCAGGGCGACTCAAGGGCAGCAGCCAGGGCCGAGAGGCTCTGCATGAGCTCAGCGTTGGCACCAGGACCACCTGGACCCCTCTCCGTGATCACGCACTGATCGCCCATGACCGGCTGGCACTTTGGGCTGTCTGGCGGCTGGCGATTCCCGTGGGTGGTGTCCTGGCAGACCCGGCATGGCCTCCAGCTCTGGGCGGGGAGATGAGGGGCAGGGCTGACACAGTGGGGCCCAGGTCCTCTGGCAAACCAGAGCCACAGGTGTGGGGCAGTGCTGAGTGCCTGTGCTCAGGGCCCAGGCCGCCTGCCCCATGTCTGCCCGTTGCTTGGCCACACACAGCCCTGCCAGGAGCTCTGGCACCGGACACACGCAGCGTCCGTGGTGGTGACAGCTCAGGGCCTGGCGCGGCGGCACCTTCACTGGCATGGTCTGTTCATCCCCAGGGCTCCCCCAGGGGCTGTCCCCTCCCCAACCCCCCATCTTATTTTAGCCACAGGGATCATGGGGACAGCCTCCTCCCGAAAACCAGACAAAATTCTGCCCCCAGGGCAGGTCTGTCCTGAGCTCGGGGTAGGTGTCTCGCGCTGCCCTGCAGGTATTTGCCGGTGCTGGTGATAAGGTGGGTGGGGTGCCCACGTGCACCCGCAACAGAGGCTCCCGCCACAGACAGCAGGGTCAGGCCTGAGCTGCACGTCCGGCCAAACCCAGCTATAGAGGGAATTCTTTTGACCAGCACAATGATCACATTTTTTAAAAAGATTATTTATTTTTTGTGAGGGAGAGAGAGAGAGGGAGGGAGGGAGGGAGGGAGAGAGCACGAGCAGGGGGAGTGGCAGCAGAGGGAGAGGGAGAAGCAGGCTCCCCGCCGAGCAGGGAGCCCGATGTGGGACTCGATCCCAGGACCCTGGGATCATGACCCGAGCTGAAGGCAGACGCTTAACCGACTGAGCCACCCAGGTGCCCAATGATCGGATTTTAAAATCTGATTCTCTTTGGGTAAGGTGCGACTTCCCGTCCCCCCACCCCACCTCCCTCCTTGGTCTGCACCTGCTGCACCCCTCCTTCCCAGTCACTACTCCTTGTCCTTGGCTGGAGATATGGGGACAGTGGCCAGGGGTGAGGGATGAGCTGGCCTCTCATCACCCACCTCTTCCCCACCCAGGTGATCCCATAGACACGACAAGCGCCTCAAGATGCAGCAACACAGGCCTGCGAAAAGGACACCTGTCAGTGGTCACACACGTGGTTGTGTGGGTGCCGCAGGGGGCGAGCAGGGTGAGGGGCTCCCCACATCAGGAGCTGTGGCTGTGAGCTGTAGGGTAATTCCTGAAGAAGTTCAGACCAGCAGGGACGTCCCCACAAAACCCTAACTTGCGGGACAAGCTCCAAGCCCATCCAGCCAGGCTCTGAGCGACCGAGGGGTGACCAGCAACTGGTGACCAGGCAGGGGGCATCCCAGGAGCTCATACCTGCTCTTGGGGCCTTAGTTTCCCTTATGTTGAAATACAGGATTGGATGAAATCCATAGTTTACATTTTTAGCACATATATCTCTGAACCATCCTTCCTCCAAAAGAAATGTTTTTACCTGGAAGGCTAACATTCACTTACCCCAAAGACTAGTCACCGGGGATATGTAGCCTGGGCAGCTGGAGTTGCTGGGAGTAGGCGCAGGGGTTGGGGGTTTTGCTCCGCCGTCCTGAAGGCAGCCTCTGAGAGGCCCACAGAACCCTGGTTCTCTAGCGAACCCCTTTGAGAATGCCGGGACCGGGCCGCACAGCAGACCTTCCCAGCCTGGCCTGGGAGTGAGTGGCAGCCTGAGCTCCTCCTGGGGCTGGTGGCTGGCCCCCGGGGTCCTGCACTTGGTCAACGCTCCAGTGTTAAGGTCTTGACACACCACATCCTTTTGAAACAGGTGGGCCCTCACCCCGCAGACCATGTGGCTGGTCCTGGCGCTGGGCCTGTTTCCCCTGCAGGCTGCCCACGTAGGGTCCTGGGACACGGAAGCCACGTGAGCAGTCACCCTGCGGATCCGGCTGCAGAGCCGCCTCCTCCCGGTAGCTGGTGGTTGGTGGCACACGGGCCGGACGGGGACCCAGCCCTCAGAATCCACTGCTGAGGGCACCCGAGTCTACGCAGGTGCCTGGGCAGGAGACCAGCCTCCACGCCACCCCTGAAAAACCCACCTGGTGGCCCGCACAGCCCACAATCTCACTTCCCAGTCCTGGGGTGGGGGCGGAACATCCCGGCGCCCACACACTGCACTCGTTGGCTCAGGTGCAGGCGCTGGCCGCGTCCCTGGTAGCACAGCCGGGACCGCCCCTCTGGGCTAGGGCCAGAGCACAGGTATCCCTCCCAGGGCGCGGATGGGTGGCAGAGCCACCACAGCGGCGTGAGGGCATGCTGGGATACCACCACTCACCTCCCCGGCCACGAGGCAGGGTCTGTATGAGAGGAGCAAAGCAAGTGGTTCCTATGAGCATGCCCTCAAGTTCACAGAAATTTCTAGAAGCAGGGCACAGCGACCTGGCCTGAAGTTGTGCCCTCTCATGGGGTGTGGCCCTGGCCATCCTTAGGGCACTTCCTGCAAACTCCGGCAGCCTCCAGGCCTTCCTAGGCTTTGGAAGGAGGGCTGCAGAGGCCAGGGGGAAAACCCTTCTGTGGGATGCAAGGCCTGGTCCTAGTCAGGTGTGGCCTCAGATCTGCGGGGGGACCACGGACAAGCCCTCACCCTCTCTGGGTTGCTAGGGGTGCTTCTGGCTTGGGACGATGCACGGAGGGTAGCAGGGGGCTGGCTGCCTTGGTCCTGGAGTGGTCACCAGAGGCAGTGGTGGGACGTCTGGGGCCAGGCTTTATGTCTGACGTTCCCACAGGCTCAGGGACTCCCAGAGCTGAGCATCCACCCAGAGGTCACTGTGCCCACGCCTTGATAGTCCAACCCTGCTGAGCGGTAGGCCGAGCCCTGGGCCCCGGCGGTATCTTGCATTAGCTCCACAGGCAAAGGGGTATAGCTGAACGTGCTCTGAACGGCCGTCCGTTTGAGGATTAACAGCGGTGATGCTCATGCTAGAAGCATGGTGCTCATGCTAGGAGGTTTGTAAAGCTTTCAAGGTCACACGTAGTAGGCACAGAGAAGATGCTCACTGGATAAACATTTTCTCCTTGGATCACCGCAGGGCCTCCCCAAAGGGAGTTTGCTTGTGGGGGAGGCAAGGGAGAACTTCCCACCCTGACTGTGCAGGGCAGGAAGGAACGGGAGCTAACAGGGGCTCCAGCTCAGCCGCACCAGCTGTGTTAGGGACCTCCAGTCCCAGCACTTCAGAGAGAAACAGATGCAGCCAGCGGGCAGCAGGTCATGGGCTCCGACGAGCCCCACCCTACCCAGAGCCCACTCAGGGACCTGGAGGGTCCAGCCGGGATCCTTGGTGCCCAAGGGGCCCTCCCTTCCTGCCGCTGGCTGTTCCCCACACCCCACCCCCCCAGGCAGCAGGGTGGACAGGGCCGAGCTGTGGTCACTTGCAGAGCTCGGGGTCCGGGTACGTCCAGGAACGTGCGGCCTCTGGCACAGCGGTAGGAGGACCCGAGTCCCGGGGGAGCCCCCGTAGCCCTCCCCCAGCTCCAGGGCCCCTGATGAGCAGGTGGGGCACCCTGGGTCAGAGCTGGGGCCATGGGTGCCCCCGGGCGACATGTGACCCCAGACTGCGGACAGCTGTCCTGCAGTCTCATGATCTAGGGTAGGTGGGCCCTGATGAGTCAGGAGCTCAGCCTGACTGAAGGTCAGCCTCCGTTTCCGGGGCCCCACTGGGTGTCTAATGGGGGAAACTCCCATGAGCCGAGCCCGCCCCATGCCCAGTCTCCCTTCCTCTTTCCTCTGGCCTGGGCCTGGGCTGGCCGGACCACACCTGGGGGCCAGGGTGCGACACCTCCCCTTTCTCAGCCCCTTCCTGCCCAGTCTTCCCTCTGGGGGCTCTGTAGATGCCCCAGCATCCCAAAGGCTCGAGAGCTAGAAGTCTCCTCCCACAAGAAGGGACTTGGGGTGAGGATCCCTCAGACACCCTGTACTCCTTATGGCGCAGAAGGGGAGACTGAGGCCCAGAGCATGGATGATACCTGCCTCCAGCCACATGGCCAGTGAGTGGCCCCCTAATGACCCGTCTTCAGACAGTGCTGGGCCTTGGGGACCCATCATTGTGAGGAGCTGACCCTTTATGCCAAAGGTCCTGGCTCTGTCCCTGGGTCACCACATAGCTGCCAGGGACACTGTTCACTGGACGACGCCAGGCTCAGGATCCCCACATCCTCCAGACCTGGCGCCCAGCCGCATCCCTCCCCAGAAACACTCGTCTCCACCCTGCACAGACCACAGTCCTCCATGTGGCTTCAGATGACCTCAGAGCAGAAAGTAGCCTCTTCCTTCCTTGGGGCCTGGCCTCTGAGGGGACACCTGCAGGCCAGCCTGTCACAGCTTCTCTCCAGGGCACAGGAGTCCCTACAAACATCCTGAGGCCCTGGTATGTGGATGCTCTCCAGACCCTTCCTCTCTCTAACTCCTGCCAAGCTCATCCTCCCTGGACCCACTGCAGACCAGCTCCGTGTGTGCCCAGGACTGCCCTGTTAGGCCACACACGGGCACTTCCGTCCTTCTGGTCCCACCCATCTGTGTCCACGGCACTCCCCGTCATGCCCTCCTCCAGGGCTCTCCTGGGGCCCTTCCTGCCCCCGCTCACCCATGCGTCATGGGTCACCCAGGCTCCGCGCCGGCCCTGGGTGGGAGATGGTGGGAGGGAAGGGTTGCAAAGGGTGGATGTGTCCAGTATCTTGGTTGTGGTCATGAACCCATTTCTGAATGCATATGTTGAAACTTAAACCCTACATCTTAAATATACGTATTTTATCGTATGTCAATTACGTCTCAATAAAGCTGTTAAAAAAACGGTGTTAGCACCTGGGGAAGCAAACCTACAGGAACCATGCCGGAAGGCCATGAGAACCGCAAGACAGAAGGCAGGTGTGTGCGGGCGGTGGGCAGGTCCTGCACGGGGGGCTGACGCACCCCCAGAGAGCCGAGAACGGGTGGGACGGAGCAGCAATCTAGGATAAGAAGGAAACATTTCTCACCTAAAGATGAACCAGCTCAACAAAAGAAAAAAAACCCTCAGATGATTCTCAGAGGAAAAACTATCCTAGATGTTGAGGCTAAAGAAATAATTCTATTAAACCTCTAGGCAGAGAAAAATTTTATTTTTTTCTTTTTTTTAAAACTGTATTTATTTATTTGACAGAGAGAGACAGCGAGAGAGGGAACACAAGCAGGGGGAGTGGGAGAGGGAGAAGCAGGCTTCCCGTGGAGCAGGGAGCCCGATGTGGGACTCGATCCCAGGACCCTGGGATCATGACCTGAGCCGAAGGCAGATGCCTAACGACTGAGCCACCCAGATGCCCCTTATTTTATTTTTGTAAACATTTCATTTATTTATTTCACATAGAGAGACACAATGAGAGAGGGAACACAAGCAGGGGGAGTGGGAGAGGGAGAAGCAGGCTTCCCGCCGAGCAGGGAGCCCGATGCGGGGCTCGATCCCAGGACCCCGAGATCATGACCTGAGCCGAAGGCAGACGCTTAATGATTGAGCCACCCAGGTGCCCCTAGGAGGAGAAAAATTTTAAATGTTACATTAAATTTGTCATACCCTTAAAATAATAAGTTCTGAAAACAATAGAGAAGTATTCAGTTTTGAGAGAAAGTGATTCTGATCCAAGATTTTATATACAAATGTGAAACTCAGAAATTATGCCAGAGGGGCGCCTGAGTGGCTCAGTCGGTTGAGCGTCTGCCTTCGGCTCAGGTCATGGTCCCAGGGTCCTGGGATCCAGCCCCACATGGGGCTCCCTGCTCAGTGCAGAGCCTGCTTCTCCCTCTCCCTCTGCCTGCCACTCTATCTGTGCTCTCTCTCTCTCTGTCAAATAAATGAATAAAATCTTAAAAAAAAAAAAAAAGAAAGAAAGAAAGAAATTATGCCACAGGTGAGCTGCAACCTGACAAGAGATGAATTGGGGGAAAATCCTGCCAGAATACAGAAGTGGTGCTCCTGAGAACTATCTGAGAGCAAAAATTTAAACACAGAAGCAAATCCAAATAATCACTACAATGTGATTAAAAAACAGGATACCGTGGCCATAAACAATTTTTTAAAAGATTTTAAGTCATCTCTACACCCAGTGTGGGGCTCGAACTCACAACCCCGAGATCAAGAGTCACACATTCCACTGACTGAGCCAGACAGGTGCCCCCCAATACCGTGGATGATTTTATTTTATTTTTTATTTTTTAAAGATTTTATTTATTTATTTGACAGAGAGAGAGAGACAGTGAGAACAGGAACACAAGCAGGGGGAGTGGGAGAGGGAGAAGCAGGCTTCCCGCTGAGCTGGGACCCCGACGCGGGGCTCGATCCCAGGACCCTGGGATCACGACCGGAGCCGAAGGCAGCCGCCTAATGACTGAGCCACCCAGGTGCCCCAACCATGGATGATTTTAAAAGAGAGTTTAATATGCTAAAACAACATCGAGAAGTGAGTCCTCCTTTTCCTAAGGTGCTCCCCAAAATCCAGCAGGGTGGCTGCAGGAGGGGTGGGTGCGCAGGGGCTGCGTGGGCGGATGAACTTCCTGCCGTGGCTGGGAAGGAACCCGTCACTGATGCAGCTAATTAGAGCTACAGGAGGGCAGACACGTCTTCCGAAATACGGTGACTACAAGGAGATGAAACACAGAAAGAGCATCTCCTGAGCAACCAGCGGCGAGGCAGCAAACGTGCACAGAGTGACACAAAACCAGAGGGGCAAGTGTCCACGACGATGGGGGGGACAATGCACTCGTCACCTGCTCGTGCAACAGTAACTATAAACACATCTGACTCCTTTTCAAAAGACAAAGCCTCGGGCGCCTGGGTGGCTCAGTTGGTTGGGCGACTGCCTTTGGCTCAGGTCATGATCCTGGAGTCCCGGGATCGAGTCCCGCGTCGGGCTCCCTGCTCGGCGGGAAGCCTGCTTCTTCTCTCTCCCACTCCCCCTGCTTGTGTTCCCTCTCTCGCTGTGTCTCTCTCTGTCAAATAAATAAATAAAAATCTTTAAAAAAAAAAAAAAAGATTTTATTTGAGACAGCTAGGGCATGAGTGGGGGTGGGGAGGAGCAGACGGACAAGCAGACTCCCCCACTGAGCAAGGAGCCCAACTCGGGGCTCAATCCCAGGACCCTGGGGTCATGACCTGAGCCGAAGACAGACACTTAACTGCCTGAGCCACCCAGGCGCCCCCAAGTAAGGGCAGTTTTAATTCTTCCTAATTTGTATGCCCTTTCTCTTTCTTGCCTTATGACTCTGGCTAGAACTTCTAGTACTATGTTGAGTAAGAGTAGGGAGAGTGGACACACTTGCCTTGTCCTTGGCCTTAGAGGGAAAGATTCAGTCTTTCGTTATCAGTTTGTGCTGTTAGCTGTAAATTTTTAGTAGATGTTCTTTATGAAATTGGGGTATTTCCCCCTTTATTCCTAAGTTTCTGAGAGTGTTTTTTTTTTTTAAGATTTTATTTATTTGAGAGAGAGCAAGCACATGAGAGGGGGGAGGGTCAGAGGGAGAAGCAGACTCCCCACCAAGCAGGGAGCCCGACGCGGGACTCGATCCCGGGACTCCAGGATCATGACCTGAGCCGAAGGCAGTCGCTCAACCGACTGAGCCACCCAGGCGCCCCTGAGAGTGTTTTTTTAAAATCATGAATGGGTGTTGGATGTTGTCAAATGCTTTTTCTGCTTCTGCTGACATAATCACAGTTTTTTTCTTCAGCCTGTTGATCAGCTCTCTAATGTTGAACGAGCCTTGTGCAGGTGGGAGAAATCCTATGTGGGGCTTATTTTTATACATTGCTGGATTTGATTTGCTAATATTTTGTTGAGCTTTTTTGCATCTAAATTCATGAGAGATATCGGTCTATGGTTTCCTTGTTTTGTTCTGTCTTTGGTTTTTATAACCAGGTAATTGTGACCTCAAAAATCTGTTGGGAGAATGTTTCTTCTTTTGTTTTCCAGAAGAATTTGAGAAAAATTGGTGTTAATTCTTGACAGAATTCTCCAGTGAAAGCACGGAGACTTGGAAATTTATTTTTTGGTTATGAATTTGATTGCTTGAATGGTTATAGGGCTCTTCAGATGGTTTTTATCCTGTGGGTTTTTTGGTGGTGTGTGCTTTTCAAGGAACTGGTCCATCTCCTCCAAGGTGTCAAATGTATGAGTGAGAAGTTTTTCATAATATTCCTTGATAAGCTTTTTTTTTTTTTTTGAGAGAGTGTGAGTGTGCTGTTGGGGGGGGGGGGGAGAGCCCCAAGCAGGCTCCACGCCCAGCAGGGAGCTGGAGGCTCGATCATGACCGAGTTGAAGTCCAGAGTCAGACGTCCGACCGACTGAGCCCCCTGGGCACCCTGATTCCTTGATAAGCTTTTGAGTGGCCCCTGACTCATCCTGGTGTGAGTATTTGAATCTTCTTTCATTCTAGTCTGGTCAGTCTTGCCAAAGGCTTATCAATGTCACAGTAATGAACTTTCACATGAAAAAGAACAGTGCTGAAATGTGTAAAGCAGACTGGCTTGAAAAAACGTGGAAAAACTGACAGATACAGTATCAGTGGCCACACTTTAACACACTTCCCTCAGTTTTTGACTAATCAAATCAGCAAAAAAATAGATACAGAGGAACTGAAAAATATTATTAATTAAATTTATTAAGTAGATCTAAATTTAAACTCTGTGACCTACGCTCAGGAAACACGTTCTTGCCGAGCTCCCTTGTAGCAAGTCCTAAGGCAAGTCACACTTTATGTGACATAGAAAGCCGCAGTGGCCAGGGTGGCCAGCTTGTCCTGGTCGGCCCGGCACCACGGGATGCATGTCCTGGGCAGCCCCCCAGTCCTATTCCCCAGAATGGCTGGGCGCCTCAGACGTCACCCAGGCAGGACTCAGACTGCAGTATGTCAAAATTAATAATTAACAGTTGAAGGCTTGTTACAATTCCCAGCTGGAATTTAAAACAACCTAATTGACCAGAGGAAAGCAAAATTATCATTACAAAATATCGAAAAAAGAACATACTGAAGTTTCTAGCTGTTGACACATTCACAGCCATTAGTAACCACGGGGTCAAGGGCGTCCAGATCAGAGTGAAGACCCGTTACAGGAGTTTATGAGCTGCTGAGACAGCACGCACAGTTCTGTATTGACGTACTCACTTTCTAGAAATACATGTGTTATCTAAACAGACCTAAAAAGGCAGAAAATCCAGACAAACCAATAATCACACCCAAAGAAGAAACTGAAAACAGAACTCAGGAGTTACTCCCAGGAGGGCACTAGGCTCAGAAGGCTTTACCGGCAAGCTCTTGTATGCAGACAAGGAAAATAGGTTCCTAATTTATTTTACGACGATCCCTTAACCCTGATATCAAAACCAAACAAAGAGGGGCGCCTGGGTGGCTCAGTCGTTAGGCGTCTGCCTTCGGCTCAGGTCATGGTCCCACGGTCCTGGGATTGAGCCCCGCGTCGGGCTCCCTGCTCCGCGGGAAGCCTGCTTCTCCCTCTCCCACTCCCCCTGCTTGTGTTCCCTCTCTCACTGTGTCTCTCTGTCAAATAAATAAATAAAAATCTTAAAAAAAAAAAAAAAAAACAAACGAAGAGACCCAAAAAGACAGGAAGCAACTGCTCCTGGGGGGCTGCGATGGTGATGGTGACAGCCGGAAGCAAACACCAGAACCCGAGTGGGCCGTGTGCGGTGCCCATGGCCAGTACTGCTCGGAAATCCGAGGGCCACTCGGCATCAGGACATCTATTTACGTTACGAGTAGTTACACGTTAGAGGAGAAAGCTCCATGTGAGGATGTCGTCGCCCACAACTTCTTTCGGGGTGGGGGGGCGAGTGTTCATTATCTTGCAACTTTTTGTTTGGAAATTTCAAATTACAGAAAATGTGGAGGAATAGCATAAAGAACGCACATTTGCCTTTCACCTAGTTTCCCTAATTATTAATATTTTCCTTTTTTTTTTTTAAGATTTTATTTATTTATTTGACAGAGAGAGACACTGAGGGAACACAAGCAGGGGGAGTGGGAGAGGGGGAAGCAGGCTCCCCGCCAAGCAGGGAGCCCGATGCGGGGCTCGATCCCAGAACCCTGGGATCATGACCTGAGCCGAAGGCAGACGCTTAATAACTGAGCCACCCAGGTGCCCCTTACTTTATTTTTGTAAAGATTTTATTTATTTATTTCACATAGAGAGACACAGCAAGAGAGGGAACACAAGCAGGGGGAGTGGCAGAGGGAGAAGCAGGCTCCCCGCGGAGCAGGGAGCCCGATTCGGGGCTCGATCCCAGGACCCCGGGACCATGACCTGAGCCGAAGGCAGACGCCCAATGACTGAGCCACCCAGGGCCCCTCCTCTGTTTCTTCCTCACCCTCTGTCTACGTGGACGTACTGTTTTTCTGAGCACTGGGTATAAGTTGCGACGAGCCGCCTCTTTACCCATAAATACTCCCTCTCTTAAGGAAACGCAACAACAGAGCTGGGATGTGGACCTGCACCCGGTAAGCCAGCAAACTTTCCTGATGGGCACAAAGTGAGGCTCGGAGACTCGCTCCCAAGCTCTGACGTGGTGGCCCACGCCCCCACGCGCACGCCGGGGCACGAGGGCCTGCAGGCAGATCTGCACAGCAGTGCAGCTGGTGGGGCTCACCCCTTCCCTGCTCTGCACTTGGGGACCTCACGTCGGTGGCCTGACATCTGCCACCCGGGGAGGACGTAAGGCCATGGAGACGGGCACATGCTGCCAAGCAGCACTTTGGTGTGCGCTCTGGAGGGCTGTGTGGGGATCACACCGTGGGCGTCTGGTCTCCAAGCACCAGCATTCCCGCGGGCGGACGGAGGCGGCGGCAGCGCGGCCTCACAGGGATGCTGGGAGAACTGGCGACAGGTGAAGCCCACCGGTGGAGGCACGGCCGACAGACGGACCTGTCCTCGTCTCCGGAGCTGGTGCTGCCAAGCAGGCCTCGGCACTGGTCCCGCGGAGTAACTGGGGGCCAGCTCCAGGGCGGCCACATGGGGGCCTTCCCAGACGGCAGAGGCACCTCCACTGGCAGGCGGCAGCTGGGGCCCCCCCCCCCCCAGCAGGAGCCAATGACAGGGGTCAGCGAGGGGAGAGGGACTGCCTGCGCGTGGGGACCAGCCACCCTGCCTGGGAGCACACGCTCTGCTGACTTACTCAAGCAGCCCCTGAAACCCCGGCCTCCAAGCGGGCACGACAAAGGCCCTGCCCCCACACAGCTGCCATTTTAGTTGGGACGGTCACCAAAGACGACGGGTCAGTAAACAGACTGCGTAGGTAAAAGTGAAGCAGGGCTGGAGGTGTGGGTCCGGCCGTGGGAGAAGGTCCTGCAAAGCTGACACTGTAGCAGAGACCTGGAAGAAGAGAGCGGGCGAGCCATGAGGATTTCTGGAGGAAGAGTCCTCCAGGCTGATGGGACCACATGTGCAAAGGCCCCGGGGCAGCAGCTGCCAGCTTGTATTCCAAGAAGGCAGGAAAGGAGATGACACGCCTGCTATTAGTTTCCACCACTTCCTGTACTTGACCTTTCCTCAGTCTCTCAGGGCAAACTGGGACAGAAAGGGACACAAGCTCTCCTGTCCTGCCCGGGTGGGAGAGACGGGGACACGCCAGGCTCTGGGGAAGCAGCACCCAACCCAGCACGTCGCTGCTCACACAGGGCCCCCCTCCCACCCACTCCCTCACCTGCAGAGGCACACAGCACGCCTCTGGGGCGCCCACTCGTGGCTCCACACACACTCAGAGCCTGCAAGCCCACCCTGCACTCACGGGTAAAAACACTGTTTTTCACCCAAACTAGCACCTGCTCACCCAGCCTGTGAGTGCTGTCGTTATCCACCGGGGAAACGGGAGGTACATGAGGTCACAGGGGGGGCAGGCCGCGCCACAGGGAAGCCGGGTGCAGCCCGTGTCCCTACACATGTGGTCGCCGCGTAGCCCCAGCACCAGGGTGGCTGCGGGCAAGCTGGGGGGCCCTGGTGAATGCCCCCCACGCAGCTGAACCACCGTAAGAAGCCCCTCTGCCAAGGCAGGCAGCACCAGGTGGTGCCTGGCCAGGGCTCCGGGGGCCAAGGGAGGCAGGTGTGACCCGGCCACACCCCCACTCTGGTTGAGAGAGGCTGGGGCGACAGGCACGTGGTGTCCACTCAGTGGCCTCTGCAGGCGTGCACCAGGCCACGCAGGCAGCGGCTACGGCCGGCCCTGCCAGGAGCCCCCAGTGGTGGATGAGGCACTGACCCAACCGGGGGTCCCCTGACCCAGCCCCTCCCTCGGGTGACAGGTGGAGCCCCAGGAGAGCTTGGGGGTGGGCAGACACGGGGGGGGCTGAGCCTCTGCAGCCGCACACACAGGCGCCCTGAGGCCGGGGCGTGGGTCACTCCTGCCTGTGCGCCTCCGCCTGCGGCTGCGGGCCTGCCTTCCCGACAGGCCGCACTCCCGGCCCTGCACCCAGCAGGGCCCGTCCCAGCCCCGTACTGGACGCCTGCTCGTTCACCCTCTTATGTTCCCACCTGCTCCCTGCAGCTCCGGGGTCAGCACGCCCATTTCGAGAGGATGCTGTGGAGCCTCCTGCTCTCGCTTCCACCCGGACTGAGAGCAGGGAAGGCCACGGAGAGGTTAGGAGACGGTCACAGTCTTGGCTCCCACGGGCACACCCAGAGAGCGCGGCGGCTGCCCCAGGGGCGCACCCAGCCCTGCCCCTCGCATCACAGGCCGGAGGGGAAACGCGCAGGTGGCCGGGCGGCGGGGGCTGGGCTGTGCACTCGCCCGCCGGGTGTGGGACTGCAGGGGGGTGGCCGCCACGCCCGGCGTGCTTAGCCCGGATGCAGCAACGGCCAGGCTCTGCTCCCACGCGGAAGGAGGCTGACGTGCCTGCAGGGAGGGAAAACGGTCAGGCCATCTAAAAGGGAGCCACAGGGGCCAAAAAACGGAAGGAAGCTCTGAGGCAGGCCACAGCGTGGACGAGCCTGGAAAAGGCCGTGCCAGAGAGAAGCGCGAATGGAAGATTCGGCAGATCCGGCCAGAAAGCGGGTCCGCGGGCTGGGGCTAGAAGTGTCTGGAAAGGTCGCGGCCTG
This sequence comes from Mirounga leonina, assembly GCF_011800145.1. Lineage (NCBI taxonomy): Eukaryota > Metazoa > Chordata > Mammalia > Carnivora > Phocidae > Mirounga > Mirounga leonina. The sequence continues at coordinate 791,567 of NW_023270469.1, forward strand.
CAACACCGTAAACGTGCCAGATGCCCCGAACTGCACTTTCGTATGGTTTCATGGTGACTCTCACGTTACGCGTGTCTCACAATTCGTACAAAGAAGTGGTCGGGGAAGACCCCCCGAGGAGGAGGCATGGGAGAAGGGGGCGCTGGGCCCTGTGGAGGAGGAGCAGGGGGCGGGAAAGGAGCAGGAATGGCTGCCACCTCAGCAGGAGCTGCTGGAATATTCTGGAGGCAGCCAGGAGAGGAGGAGAGCTGAGGGAGCACCGAAGGCCGCAGGAAGGCAGGGCTTCGGGGCCATTCCTCCCGGAACCTCTTCCAGTCCAGGGGCCTGGGCACACCCTGTGGAGAGGAAGAGCCAGTGCCTAGAGGTCAGAGGTTGCCCTTGGAGATGACCTCAGAGCCTAAACGCCAACTGCCACCAGGGGCAACCTGGATGGTACAGAGGGACACTGCCCAGGTTGAGCAGAGAAAGTGATGGTCTGAGAGAGGTGACATCTGAAAGAAGTGACATCTAAGGGGGTGACGACCTAAGGGGAGTGACATCTGAAGGGGGTGACAGCCGAGGGGGTGACAAGAGAAAGGTGATGACCTGAGGGAGGTGACATCTGAGAGAGTGATGACCTGAGGGAGGTGATGACCTGAGGATGGTGATGACGTGAGGGGGGTGACGACCTGAGGAGGGTGATGACCCGAGGGAGTGACATCTGAGGAGGGTGATAGGTGAGGGAGGTGGCATCTGAGGGGGGTGACGACCTGAGGGAGTGATGACCTGAGAGAGGTGACATCTGAAGAAGATGACATATGAAAGGGGTGACATCTGAGGGGGGTGATGACCTGAGGGAGGTGA
>NW_023270469.1:792419-822157 GCF_011800145.1 Mirounga leonina
ACCTGAGGGAGGTGACATCTGAAGGAGGTGACATCTGAGGGGGGTGACGACCTGAGGGAGGTGACGACCTGAGGGGGGTGACATCTGAAGGAGGTGACATCTGAGGGGGCTGATGACCTGAGGGAGGCGATCTCATCACAATGGGCCTTGATGGGTTTGTGAGGAGAGGGCTGGTGACAGCCACCGGAGCAGAAATCTCAGGCAGGTGCCATGTCCCTCTGTGCCTAAAGCTTCAGAGCCCAGGCAGGGAGGTTCCGGAAGGAGAGAGGCTTGTCCTTGGGAGAGAAGGCTTCTGGGCAGGGGAGCCTGGGTGGGCTTGGGCCCCGGCGTCTCCCCGGTTCGGAGCTCTCCGGCAGTGGCTGGCCTGGGCCTGGCGGGAGCATGGGCTGCGGCGGCGCCTCCTCCTTGTCCACGCGGAGTGTGGAGCGAATTAAGGTTGTCAAGTCCTTCAGTAATCAATAAGAAAAGACACGCCGAGAAGCAAAGCGATGCCCAAGGACACACAAGGCCACCAAGAGGCGTCCCCACGGGACAGGCGGCCGTCGGCTCCGGGTGTGGGCGAGGGGGCCCAGGTGAGGTCGTTGGCTGTGACCCCGAGCCAGCCGGGGGCTCCCTTTCCCTGCGGGCTCTGGCGGGCCCCATGCTGGCCGCTGACCCCGTGGCCCGTGAGCGAGGAGGGGATGGGGCGGCCCCTGGGCGACATCCAGGCCCCCTCTCTGCTGGGGGCCCGCCACCGCCACTCATGCCCACCAGGCGCCCTCCCCCGGGGCCCCCCACGCCGGCCGCAGGCGGCCAGGCCCCGGCCCCCTCGCTGGCGCTGGGCGCTCCGCCGGACGCGCCCCTTCGGGAAGGGCTGGTGCCGGTGTGGCCACCGCAGCAGCCGACGGGGCCAAGGGGCACCCGGCAGGAGGCTCCCTGGGGCGACACGGACTGGAGTTCCTGCTTCGCTTCCCGGTGGCTGCGTGGGAGGAGGCGGCGGGCGGAGGAAGGCCCGCGCCAGGCTGGGCTTCCACGCTGGCGCCGCCCGCCCGCCCGCTCCCGGCTTCCTTGGCTGGGGCCGCGCCTGACAGGAGGGACGCGTGTTGCCGGGGCGGGGGCTCGGCGTGTGTGCGTGTGCGAGGCAGCGCGCGTGTTCCAAATGCAAAAAAGCAGCAGCGGCGGCGCGGCTACGCTCAGCTGTGGGAGGCCGGCCGAGCGCCGTCCGTGCCAGTTCCCTCCGCGCCCGCACCACGGGGGCCGGGAAGGCGGCGAGGTGTGGGCCGGCTGCGGAGGGGGAGATGGACGCCTGCCACGCGGGCGGCAGGGCGGGGCGCGCGGGGCCAGACTCGCAAACAAAACCCGCCGCCAGTCGCTGGCAGCCCGTCCCGGGCAGGCGGCAGCCGCTTGGCAAAGCAGGGTGGAGGACTCGGCTGGGCGCAGGCGGACGCGGGCGGCAGGACAGGTAACGGGCGCGGGTTGCGGGGCGGCTGGCGGCAACGGCTGCGCCCCATGGGGGTCTGGGCCCTCCGGAGTCCGGTTCTGGGACCCCGAGCACCGACCGTCCCAGGCACAGGGGACAGTCTGCGCCCCGGGGCCTGTTGGTTCAGTGCGGTGGCGGGGAGTCGTCCGGGTGGCACTGAGGCCGGGCAGGCCGGGCTGCGGGGCGTGCGGGCTTGAGGGGCCAGCCCCGGACCCCCGCACAGCAGTGCTTCTGGCTCCGGCGCTCGGGCCCCTCCCTCTGGGGCCTGGCCACCCTGCCGCATGCTTCAGAAGGTGTCCCCAGACATCCTTGAGTGCCTGCTGTTCCTTCTCGAGGGCCAGCCCGGGGCCCGGCGCTGGGAGGACGGGGAGGACGGACACGGCTGGAGGAGCTAGGAGGCCCCAGGGGAGGCGTCTCTGCTTCCCTCCCCCTGGCTGCCCAGAGCCCCACAGACTGGCTTGGCACCACGGTGTGTGTGTGCAGGAGGTGGGACCGCAGCCAACGTGCCCAATCAGCGGGAGCTTGGGCAGTGGTGCCAAGGAGCCCAGCTGCCAAGGGCATGGGGGCAAGCTGCCCGCTGGGGAGCAGCCGTGCTTGCTGAGCAGAAAGGGCCAGGGCAGCGGGAGGTGGAGGAGGGCGCATGTGCGGGGGGCCGGTGCCAGGCCACCCCTCGGTGGGAGGGAGCCAGCGCGCCTTCCCCTTCCCCTGCCGCCAAGCGTATCTGCCGGAGGGAGGCACGCGTCAGGCCGGGCACAGGAGCAGGGGACACCACCGCCGCTCCAGGGGCTCTGGACCGGATGCTCTGAGCGGTCAGTGTGGACCCAGAAGGAAGGGGCCACAGAGGGAGGCCCGGGGCACGTGGCCGGGCAGGTGCGGGTGGAAGGCAGTCCCTGTGCTCTGGTCAGGGGTGGGACAGGGCTCAGCCGACTCCGGAGCTTGGGCTGCAGGAGCGTGAAAAGCCGAGTGAGGAGCCTGGCGGGAGCCAGAGCAGCCTCACCCTGGGAGGGCAGCAAGGGGTCTGGGCTGAGATGCAGGGACATCACGGGGGTGGGGGGACACACAGGTGCAGGAGCCCACGGGACACGGCATCTGGCGTCAGGCTGGTGGATGTGGAACGCTCAGGCGGGGCTCAGGAGAGGCCCAGCCACGAAGACGCTCACGCGGAGGCGAGGGGCTCCGATCCACGACTATCCGCCTGGCTGGACGGGCAGTGGGGGTGAGGGGGCTCCCCGAACGAGGGCTGGCAGTGCAACCCGCCTTTCAGAGCTCTGGGTGGGCAGCTGCTCTGGGGCTCCCAGAGGCAAGCTCAATGGCTTTGGGAGCCGGCTGGCATCGTGTCTGGGGTGTGCCGCTTGGCGGGGGTGGTCCACGGTCTCCAGGCCTCAGTGTGGGTGGCTGTGAGGTGGGCGGGCGGGTATGGACCAGACGGATGCCGTGGAGAGAGCCTCCCCAGGTGTTCTGGGACCACGCCCTGGAGCTAGCACAGGATTTGGAGGCTGGGTGTGGGGGGGTCGTTCCGTCCCCAGCCCTCAGGACTCGAACCCCTCCAGCAGGGTGGGCACTGGCCTGGCCCAGGTCGTCCCTGGCCTGAGTACTGAGCAGGGAATACCAGAAACCAAGGGGCTGTGGGCTGCCGTGACCGCCCCTCTGCCCCCGGCAATGAGGTGCAGGGACCCCCTGCCAAGCACAGCTTGTTCCAGCGGCCACGGGCCTGGGCCGGGTAGGGCGGGTGGTGGGAGCCGTGCTGTGGAGGCTCAGGGGAAGCGAGCCGGGACATCTGTCCTTACACAGGCAGGTCCCCGGAAACAGCGTGGGTGGCAGGGAGAGCCAGAGGGACCACACGGTGGCCGGAGTCGAGCCGCCCTCAGCAGCAGAGCCAGCGCCCCCCGCTCACTGCTCCTGGCCCCCCCGCTTCCAAATTGCACAGTCCTGCTTCCCGCGTGGGCTCCCAGCTCCCTGGAGACTCCCGCCAGATGTTCCTCTCGGACACCACATTGCATCCGTAATGAAATACTCATGGAGCCTTTCCGCCTCTTGACAGTGCGCCCAGGCACCCAGCCTCGCAGCAGGGTCCCGGAACGAGCAGGCGCCTGCAAGCATGCCCCCCCCTCCCCGCCCCAAGCCCTGGCCACCTCCCGGGGGCACCGGCTGCCCCTCATGGGACCAGCCGTTCTGCTCGGCGGCTCCCTTCCATCATTTGCTCTGGAGTCCCATGGCCCCCTACCCCACGGCAACGAGACCTGACCCAGACCCCACCGAAGTCCCTGCTGCTGTGTGCTGGCCACCAGTCAGAAGCTTTTCCTGGCACTTCAGTCACCTGCTGTCCATCTGCCCACCGTTTGTCCGTCATCATCAACTGAAAACCTACGCTTTGTGGGGCTCTACACGTGGAGATCGAGGTTCATAACGTCTAGCCAAACAGACTCAACTCCGTGCTCTGGGCCAGACATGCTGGTCATGTGAGGTGGCCCCCAGGCCCTTGCAGGGTCCATGGAGAACCACGACTGCTGTCTACAGCGTCCGAGGGGCCAGCCTTGTGCCCCCACCTGTCTCCCCACCAGGTCCCTGAAACGCAATGGACAGGGCCAGTCACTGCTCCCTCCCAGCCTGGGGGGGTGGGTAGCGGGGACAGGAAGGCGGAGCCCGGATGCACCCGGCACAGGGGCCTGCTGGCTGAGTGGCCTCAGCAGGGGTCACTGCCCCAGCCCCCCAGCCCCCCAGCCCCCGCAAACTGCTCACACAGGTGGGGCAGGTGCCCCACGGGCATGCGTCTTGGCCTGGAGTGAGGCGGGCTGCTGCACCAGCCCCCCGACCCCTAGCCCCCACTGCAGCGTTCCATGAGACGGGACAGCTGCCTGAAGGCTGGGTTCAAGGCCCAAGCCCCTTGGGGTGCCTGTGGGTGGCTGCCCGGAACCGCCTCCCTGCTGAGCCCCAGACAGACAGATGCTCCCTGACGGTCCCGAGGCCGGCTGCCTGCTCCCTCCTGTCTGGCCTGGCCCCTCAGTATCTCTGCTCAGGCAGTGCCCACACTTGGGGAGCCCCACCCTCCTCTCCCCAAATCTGACTCAGTCTCCAGGCACCACAGTGTGCTTTACAGACCCGCGGCAGGGTCCACACGGCTGCGATGTTGGGGCGGGGCCGCATGGCTGCGGTGTTTGGACTGGGGGGGCTGGAGGCACCCAGACCAGCTCCACTCAGTCGGGACGGGGGCAGAGGGGGTGCGGAGGGAGTGCCTGTCTGCTGTGCGAGCTCTCCCATCTTCGCCTTCCCCTCTGTAAAAGGGGATGATGCTTCCAGCCACGCTCAAGTTCACAGAAGCATGGTGCTTGCTGCGGAGCCCGGCCCAAATCATCCCTGGGAATGCCCACTGGTGGTGACCAGGCTCCATTCAGCCACGGCCACCCAGGGTCGAGCAACCCCCTCCACCTCTTCCCCAGGGGCCTCCCTCGTGGAGAACTGGGGGAGCCCCAGGCCAAAGGCCTGTTCCTGCTGTTGGAAGGGAGAGGGGCTCGGGAGCCTCAGCGGCCCCCGCTTGGGGAGGAGGTGCTGTGAGAGCAGCAGCTTGCCCAGGCTGCGCGAGCCCCCAAGCACTGCCTCACTCCACACCGCACCCCTGGAGGTGCAGAGCACACCCCTAAACACAGGAGGCTCAGGGACGAGGGAACAGGGCAGTGGGTGGGTCCTGCCTGACAGGGTCCTTGTGTCCCTGGTCTAAGAAGAAAAGTCCTCTGCCTTCCTGCATTTGGTGCCTCTGCTCAGCCAGGGCCTCCCTGTCCCAGGGGAGGGCTGGTGGGGACAAGTGGCCGCTCCTGAGACCCCCACAGGGTGCAGGGAAGCACCATCTTACAGGTGCCCCCACGGGCTTCCCTGGGCAACATGTGTCTCTCATGCTCTCAGGGTCCCGACCTGGAGACTCTGGGCCTGCCGGCCACCCCGGCCAGGCTCCACTCTGCCCACCTGCAGGGGAGGGTCCTGGCCTGGGAAGGGGTCCCCAGCAGGCCCAGGGCTGCTTTGCCTTCCCCGACTCTCCATCAGGGCCTTACCCAGCTGCCCTCACCTCTGGATCGAATCTTTGTGGCTAGCCGCCCGCTCAGACGTCGAGAACAATCATGTGCAGTGACCGGGTAAAAACCTGGTAACGGGGCCACTAACTGAGCCATGCCTGAGCTCTGCCCGAGAGGGGTGGTCTAACTGTTGGGGAGGCAGACACGGGCACTCAGAGAGAGGGCAGATCACCTCCCGGCGCAGGAACAAGACACCCAGGGATGCCAAGCCTGGAGCCCTGGGCACGGTCACCAGGATGGGCAGACAGGAAGCAGGACCCTCCCCCAAGAATGACGCCAGCCCTTCAAGGTCACGGTCCACGGGTCCACAGGTCCAGGGCTCTCCCTGCTGCAGGCGGTGGGCCTGGGGGCTCAGAGTAGCCAGAGGGGACACATTCCCCTCCGCTCCCAGCCTGGCGGCCTCTCTCCCCACACTGCCGGCGAGGTAATAAGCTATGCGAGTAGCGTAGAAATAAACCCCGTTCGGCAGAACAAATGGTGTTAATTTGCAGTGCGCTCCGCAGCCTGGCGTTACCCAGCGCCTGGAGGGCGGGGGCAGCAGCTGCACCAGAATTAACAGCCGTGTGCGGAGAACGAGTGGGGCCATGCATCACCGTCAGACGGACAAAGTACCCCAAACCCCGACTACGGGCGGCCCTGCATCTGCTGGGAGGAGGCGGTTTCCAGGAACGCCAGAGCAACAGCTTTCTGGCCCCTCTCCCCTCCTGGAGACCCCTGCCCATTACTGGGCCCGGCCCCTCCCCAGGACCAGGTCACACCTGGGGGTGGTGGTGGCTTCGTCCTGTTTCAGACAATGCCTCCCCCACTGGGCCCCAAAATGCCCTGGGGGCCAGTTCTGCCTTGGACCTTGCGCTCTCCACCCCCTCTCCCTAGAGGCCTCGAAGGACACCCCACCTCCCCGTTCCTTCCCACCCCAAGCTTGTGCTCCTGGCCCCTCTTCTAGACCCTCCCTGCACTGGGCCTCATTAATCCACCTGTCTTTTCGCTCCTATTTATTACTCGCTATCGGCTGCTCAGAGCTCAGGCCCCTATTGATTGTAGTGGTGTTGGCGGCCCTGAAATGCACGGCTTCTCCCAGGCGATTCGTCTTCCTCCGCAGCCCCCGTCCCTCCGGCTGACGAGTGCCTGCCTTGGGGGCTGCAGGAAGCTGTGATCACACACATCTTTGTGGGTGACGCTGTCTACCTGGCTGCATCCGATGAATATTCAACGTCATCCATCATCCCCGTCGCGGCTGGTGGGGACCCTGCGCTCTTGCTCACGTTCTTGATCCTTCTAGCTCTGGAAATCTGGGCTGCTCCCCGGGGTGGGCAGAAAGAAGGCCGGTGTGGCAGGTGACAGGGTGCTTCTGTGCCCTGCTGGTCCTCCCAGCCCTCGCCGGCGTTCAGGGCTCCAGGTCCTATCCCCCCCACCCCCCGCCCCCAGCCTTCTCTGTAGCCCCTGCTTCCCTCTCCTCTGTGGGGATCAGCGTTGTTCTGGATTTGTCTGCTCTTGGGGGCCTTCTACTGAGGTCCATGCTGGGCTTCTGGGCCTTTAGGGAATGCCTGAGGACGTGGCGTGACCCAAGCCGTAGCCCTGGGGCTGGGACCCACCGTGTGCAGTGCCTGGTCCTGTGTCCTTCAGAGCCTGGCCCACACATCTGCCCCCAGGTGAGGAGCGTGGGGGGCTCTGTCCTGCTCTCTGACCCTGGATCGCTCAGGGCCTGGGGGCGGCCTGCCTGCCTGGCTCCCCTCTAAGTTGTCAGGCTGGGCCACCCACCCACCACCCATCTGTCTGCTTCAGTGTCCTTATAACCTCCTGGGAGAGGGAAGGGTCTCCAGTCACTGAAGCCCCTCACCCAGGGTGATGAGTGGAGGGCCAGGGACCACACGCTGCAGTCCAGCACACGGCACTGCCCTTCAGGGGCTTGGACAAGCCGGGGTACGCTCTCAGACGCTGGGCAATCACACCGCACACCCAACAAAAATAAACGCAGCACCAGGGGAAGCGGCCCCAGGAGCGCAGGGAAGGAATGGGGCCCTGGGGGTCCCACGGGAGCAAACCAACACTGGCAGACAGGTGGTGGCAGGAGGCTGCAGGGAGGGGTCAGGCCTCGCGGGCAGGGAAAGAACCAGCCCTTCGAGAAGGGGTCAAGGGTCTGGCCCCTCTTTACCCCCTGAGCCCATCTGCTTCCCGCAGACCCCGTTCACCCCGGTGCTCAGGCAGCCTCTCGTCTCCTGTTGCTCAAATTCCCACCTGGCAGAAAAACATCTTTCTGGGACAAAATTTAACTCCCAACCACAAGACGTACAACAGTTTGTAAGCAGTGCTCTGCTGAGAGGTGGCTGGAGGTGAAGCTCCCCCGCCCGCCCCGCGTGGAGGCCTCTAGGTGCGGCTCCAGGCTCGTCCGCTGTCCCACACCGAGCCCAGCAGGGCCCTGAGCAGCTCCGACCGCTGGATGGCAGCCATCACCACAGCCCCCTGCTCGCAGTCCCGGCCGTGAGCACCAGCCCCACGGGATCCTGGGGGGCTCCTGTTTGCAGGGTGGGATGTGGGTCTGGTGGGTGGAGAAGAGGGGCGGTGGCAGGGTCCCTCCTCCCCACTGCCAGGGGGCGCAGAGGGTGCTGGTCCCCGCACCCCCTCCTGAGCCTGGGTGGCCGCGGTCACTGCCGGGTCACATCTGGGGGGCACGCGAGAGCAGCTCCAGATGCACCAGAAGGGCCGCACGCGCACACGTCCGTTTCCTCCGGCGCCCTCTTGGCGCCAGAAGCCGCCTGTTCATTTGAATGCATAATTAGCCCGAGCATTCTACCTCGCTAATTTCGAGGCAGGGGAAGGGAGTGGAGGGGTGCAGGAATTTGCATATTAATTTAGCCGAGGGAGAGAAAATTGTTTATCACTTCCTTCCCGCAGAGGACTTAACTCTTTCCTGTTTGCTGTGTGGAGCCTTGTGGGGAGGACCTGCGTGGGGTGCAGCCAGCCGCCCCAAGGCTCTGGTCCCTGGCGGCCCCCACACACGCCCAGCTTGGCTGGGCCCCACAATCCAGGGACCCCCAGCTCCCCTCTTGGCTGACCCCCACCTACAGTTTTCAGGAACTGGGGAAACCTGGGCCCTTTAGCCACTGCTTGTCTCCATCCATGTCCTTACTGACCCCACAGCCCCGTCTCAGCAGAGCGCTGGCCGTGGTGGGCACACGGAGCTGCCCCCACCATCACAAACAGGCCGCAGAGGAGACAGTGCAGAGAGCCCTCCAGTGTCAGAAGGAAGACGAGCTTCCATGGGAATGGTCAAAGCAGGCTTCCTGGAGTAGGTGGTATTTACCCTAGGCTCACAGGAGAAGGCTTTTCACAGACAGAGGAGGATGTCCCTGCAAGTGACGGAGCTTGGGACAGTAAGGGCCTAAGGGGCAGGAGGCATACTGGAGACATTTGGAGAGGGGGGTCCTTTGCTCGGGCCGGATTCGGGGCCCATGAGGTCTCAGAACACCCCAGATGAAGGCAGAGCGAGGCCAGGGCCCTGGACGTAAGCACGTTACTCGGAGCCTCCATCTAGTTGTGAGGCCGGATGAGATGCCGGGGACGCCCAGCACTACCAGGAGACTGCGTCCTCGGGCCACACTGCCATGCGCTACGGTGAGATGTCCACACAGAGGACAGCGGCATGGCTATTTGGAAAAGTCCAGAGCATGGAAGCGAGCAGGCAGCTCTGGCTCCCCCAGAGCCCGCGTCTAACGGGGGACACTTCTAGCCGAAGGCCTCACGTTCAGCATGGCAGAGACCCCCGTCCCCCCGCCGTGAGGACCAGAGGAGGCGGTGTGCAGAGCGCCTGGGCCACACCCGGCCCACGCTGGCAAAGCTGGAGGAGAGCCGCCCGCTGTCAGGCCCAACAGCAGCCAGGAACACAGGCCGTACGCAGGCATCCACAGACACCGCCCAGAACATGGCTCTGGAGTCAGGACGGGGTGCCCCACGGTGCCCCACTGAGAGCCCACGGGAACCGTGGGCGTGAGTCCCAAGACGTGGGAGGCCCGGGAAGAGGGCAGATCATATAGACCAACACTGGTGTCTGCAGGGGAATCCAGGCCAGGTCTTGCCCCCTCTTGGAGACTCAGTGTCTCTGCATCACAAGAGGCCTGTCCTCACCCTGAGCTCATCAATCACAGTGCCCTCTCCCACGACCCATGGGAGTTCCAGGAGCCACCATCTGTCAGCTGTTTGCCACCTGGAATCGATGCGCTCCTAGAGGCCACCTCCCAGGGCTGGTCTACACCCCACAGGCAGGTCATCCAGCAGCCGTGTAGCTGCCAGCCTGGAAGAGACCTGGGCCGCAGACCCGGGAACCTCTTGCTCCCCACAGGCTTTCTCCCAGCCACGAGGCCCACAGCAGCTGCTGAGTGGTGCCCTCCCTGGGCTGCAAGCTGGACGCTGGCCACCCACACCAGATGGAGATCCGCCCAGCATGCTGCCTCTTTGCCGCCTCAGCGGCGCACCGTGACCAAGGACACAGGCCTTGGGGTCACAGACACGTGGGTTCTGGAAGGCCTGAGCTCTGCTGTGGACTGTGCCGTGGCCTGGAGGAGATGCCCCCAGTGCGGTCACGGGCCATGCCTGGCACACGGCACGTGCTCGATAAAGTCAGCGCCAACCACCGACGCCAACGAGGACAGGAGCTGCAGAGCCACGGGCTGCGACCCCGGCCACAGGAGGCCAGAGGACACGGGGAGGTGGCGAGGCTACAGAGGGAGGGTGGTGGGAACGTGGCGGTGGAGCCGGTCTACAGAAGCTCCCATGGGCACCAACAGGCCAGTGGCCGGCTCAGAGCCCAGAGCCGCAGGCAGGAGGCTGGCGGTGGCAGGGTCAGACAGACCACTTGGCTGTAGCGGAGAAGGGCTGTCAAAGGGGGGCCGCCCCAGGCCGCCCAGCACGCAACAGCAGGTGACAAGGCACTCCCAGAGCCAGTGAGGGTGAGTCAGGGCCTAGACAAGTGGCCAGGCCCCTCACCACGGCCCCCTCTGCTGCAGGGAGGAGGGGGAGATGGCCCTGCCGCCCCAGAGCCCACACACCCCTCAGTCAAGTTGCCAGGACGTGGCGGTGATGTGGCAAACGGCCAGTGCAGAGCGGCTCGGCTCTCAGGGTCCCAGGCCACAGGGACCCGGCCCGGAGGACATCACTGCAGGGAACTCGAGAGCACAACGGGAGGAGAGCAGCCCCACTGCCGCACCCCTTCTTGCCCACCACCGCCCCTCCTCCCAGGGTATTAAGAGAAGGGCCGCCTTCCGTGCGGGTGTGGAGTTTTTAGACGACTCTTCTGTGTGTCTCTGCCGAGGGCTAAGGACCCCGGCTGTGCAGCCCTCAGGGCTTCCCAGGGTGGTCCTGAGGCACCTGCTAAGAATTCAGATTCCTGGGCCCGCCCAGGCCCCGTGAACCCACACCCACCCTCCAGGGTCCCACGGCCTGATTGCTGGGGTCCTCCCAAGGGAGGACCCCACCCAGGGTCCAAGAGCCTCCCTGTCCTGCACCTCTCGCCTCAGGGAGCCTGGGAGATGGAAGAGCAATGCACTCGGCGCTGCGCCGTGGCAGGGCTGGGGTGTCGCTGGGGGAGGGAGGGCTGGCCCCCAAGGGACTGAGCGCAGCCAGTGGGCTCTGCCCAACGGTGGGGTGGGTGCTCTGGGAGGGCAGGAACAGCCTGCTTGGGCCCCCGCTGTCTCTGCTCATCCGAGGGAGCCAGGACAGCTCCTTTGTTTGAATCTGTGGGCATCGAGGGCTGGGTCTGGAGGTAACCCCCTCCCTCCCACAGCTGGCTGTCAGCTCCCATCTGCGAACCAGCTTCATTTTCACTGTCATTAAAAATCCCAGGTCTGACAGGTAGGGAAAATCCGACGTAGAAACAACAACCGGGGGCCCACCACAGCTCCAGCAGGAGCCCAGGTTCCCGCCCAGGGACCAAGCTCTTCGGGGAGACGGGATGGGGAGCCCGCCCTGTCCCCCATCATTTTGGGGTGGGCTGGGCTGAGCCAAACAGGTGCTGACCTGCCACCCGCCTGGCAGGACCAGAGAAGAGACAGCAAGGCGCAGGGAGGAGGTGGGGGGGCGTGGGAGTGGGGTGCAGGCCCCACACAGCCAGGCCCCAACAGCTGAGGAAGGGAGAGACCCCGCCTGCTGGCTGTCCCTCAGACTTGAGGGTGCACGGGCACTTGGGTAGGGCCAGCCCTCTTCCCCCTGTGAGGCTCCCCATCGCTCAGACACACCACTTGCTCTTCCACCTTGAGGGGCACAACTCCCGGTGGCGGGGAGCGGGTAGGTATGCTGAGGGCCACACGGCCGGACGCTGGGCCGGGCCCGCGTGCTGTGACGTGCCCTCACTTCACGGGACCAGGCCCGGGGCTGCGGGGAAGCCCTGGGCTCCCAGGGGAGCCTGCCACCATTCCTCCTCACAGGGCGGGCGCACGCACCACCCGCAAACCCTCCGAGGGCAGGACGGGCGAGGCAGGCCTCGGGGATTCCCTGCCGCTGTGCGTGGCCTGGTCGGGACTGCTGGTACCCTGGCTGAGCCTCGTGGTCCCGGGCCGTGGCTGGAGCCTGAGGTGGGCTCAGAGCCTGGGTCTCCCCCGGGCACCAGTGCTCACGTGCTGGTTGACCTCCAGAAAAAGCTCAGAGAGGGCTCGGGAGGGATGCCATAGGGTGGCCTGCCGTCCTTCTTGGAGACAGGGAGACCACTGCAGCCCCCCCAGCCACGGCGCCGCAGGCACAGAGGGCCGGCGCACGCAGGGTTAAGCGCTGATTATAGCTTTGTGTCTGCGCTGGGCGCATAATGTGCTCATTTGCATACTGCAGCGTGCGCTCAATTAAAATGAACTTTTAATTTCTTCTAAGTAAATTACTTCTTGCCAGTACGTGACGCGCACAAATGTCAGAATAATGGGGGAGCCTTAATGAGCTGGGGAGTGGAGCGGGGTGGGGGGCCGCTGGGAATAACCCCAGGAACACGCATGACCACATGCTGCGCAGACACACACGCGGATGGACGCACAGACCCATGACCCGCCCAGCACACCCACCCTCCCCACGCAGCCCCATTCCCTGCGTGCCTTCAAGCGTGGGCACACCCACATACACACAAGATGCACCCCGGACACGGACTCAACCTCCCTTCTTGCTGCTTGCTTACTACGTTATCAGGAAGGAAGGAAATGTGGACGAGCTGAAACAAAGAAACAGAATCCAGAGCTATAAAGAAGGCCCACGTTCCCGAGGGTGGCGGGGAGTGGGGGGCGCCCTGGGGGCTGCTGCCCAAGTGACAACCATCATCAGCCCCCTGCCCGGCCGTCCGGAGCCTGAGCCCTGGTCTGCACCATCCCTCCCTCTCCCAGCATCTCAGAGGGACAGTGCCATCCCCCCCACCCCGCCCCCGCCCCGGGGAACAGGAGAAACAGGAGGTAATGCACTCTGCCCCGGCACACGGCTCAGTCCTGTGGGGTGGCACGGGGACTGGTCTGTCTGCCCCCAGAGCCTGTGTCCTTTTCTCTCCTCGCCCTTCAGGAGCCAAGACTGGAGAATGTGGAGGAGGCCACAGCCTTCTGCTGGCCACGCAGGCAGAAGGTGTCAGGGACGGGAGAGGCACCTGGAGAGGCTAGAAGCCAGCTGACCTGCAGGACCTGGGCCACCATCAGGGGCTCTGGCCTCCGACCAGAGTCCCACACACGGTCCGTCCCCATCCAGAGGAGGCTGCAGACAGGGACACGGAATCAAGCACCATCTCCAGCCCTGCTGGGCCCAACGGCCCCAGACAAATCATGAGTCTTGGCCACCGAGCCGTCCCCTGGGAACCTGCCTGTGCTGGGGCTCCCTGCCTGGGGCCACGAGCAGTGGCCACACCGTGGAACCAGGCCAGAGCCACCGCTGGACCCCAATACAACTGCCACGCGGATGCCCGGTGGGCAGCACCCCACTGGCTGCAACGCTTGAGTCTTGGAGAGGCCAATCTTCTCCCCAGGTCCCAGGAGGGTCAAAGCAGAGTTGGTAACATTGGCAGTGAATCCAAGAACATGAGGACGGGCTTCCCCAGAGGGTGGAGCACAAGCAGGAGACCGTGGGCACCTGCTCAAGCCTGCGGTGCCTCTCAGTGTTTGAAGAGGCTTGCGGTCCTGCCGGGAGAGGCAGAGACATCACTGACAACTCGGGACAAGTACCTGCCTTCTAACAGGTAGTCAGGGAGGGCTTCCTGGAGGAGGAAGGCCCTGAGCTTGGCGCATCAGGATGAGGACGCATCAGGGGAACACAGGAGCCAGAACGGCCCAGGCCAGTGGAGAGCTTTCGTCCAGGCATGTTGGAGGGTGAGGTAGAAGGGAGTGAGCAGGGGCTCCTGGCAAGCTGGGGCAGCTCATGAAGGGCATAGGGACACACACCAGAGCCCCTGGAAGGGACATGGGGGAAATGACCAAGCAGAGAGAAGTGATGGGAAGGCTCAGCGTCCACAGGAGGTGGAAGTAGAGGGCCTGGGGGTCCGAGGCTCTGGTCAGAGCCCGTGAGTTGGGCTGTGGGTGATTCCTCAGCATTCGGGGGTACACTGAGAAGGCAGCGGGTACTGCACTCACCAATAACTCGTCACTGTTCACAGGTGAAGGGAGGCCACGGTGGCGACCAGTAGGAAGGCTTCTAGGGACGCCTCCTTCTCGGACATAGCCCAGCGCACCCAGGGTGCAGAGGGAAGCCCTCACTGGGCAGACAGTGAAACAGGCCAAAGGGTCACTCAGCCAGCCCAGCCTGGTAGAGGGCAGGATGTGCGGGATGGCCCGGTCAGAGGGTGGGGAGGGCCAGGCTGCCCGCACGAGCCCCAGTGCGGCGGAGAGGGTAGCTCTGCTGCATCCACCTTTCCAGGGGCCCTGCAGTCTCCTTGCGAGGAGACAGCTGCCTGGTGTCAGAGGTCCCAGCAACGGGCTGACAGGCAAGAGAGTGAAGGAGAGGGGCCAGAGCCAGGAGGCTCAGTGAGGGGCTGCATGGCTCCCCAGTGCTGCCCAGACATCGCCTGGCCCGGGCACTCGCCCTCAGTACACCGCATACCAGCCAGACACAGTGACAACGCGTCATCACCAAACCTGGGCCGCTCAGCCTCCCTGCCTTTGCTCCCGGAGTCTGCGCACCTGGACGGCTCCCACCCTACCCTGGCTGTCAGACTGAACCCCAGCAGGGGGAGGGTGGGCTGCACACAGTGGGGGTGCGGGGACACCCGCAGAACCCAGGGCTGCGTGCAGCAGTGCCCTCCTCGGGGGAGGGCCGTTCTCCTCCTGCCCCTCGAGCCGCTGTGCCTTTAAGAGGACGCAGCCCACCCTCGGCCCCCTTCCTCCCTGCTTTTCATGCCAGTCTCTCCCCCTGGATCGGTTCTGACAATTACCACTTCCCTGGCAGCTGGGCTATGCGTGCATGTGCGCGTGTGCGTGTCTATCTGTGCACACGAGGTGACTAGAGCCCAGCGCTGAAATTTACATTGAACCACAAATTAATTTCATAATTTTTTCCTCTCTAATTATGCCAACATCTGCTGCAAAGCCAAGCTGTGCACATGCATTTTAATATCCTCTCCCCCTTCTCCCTCCTCATAGCATCACTGTCTGTCTCTGCACTGAACTTTTTAATAATTATCACCAAGAGAAGATCTCGACTTCCATCTCTCCTGCCTTTCAAGTTGGGGAGAGAGCGGGGAGAGGGGGATGAGGAGGGACAGAGAGAAGGGGGGGGACAAAGAGGAAAGAGGTAGAGAGAGAGAGAGAGAGAGAGAGAGAGGGCAGGAGGGAGAGGGAGATGAGGAGTCTGCACCGGTGTCTCGAGCAGGTGGGGTGAGGCTGGAGGGCGGCTGACAGTGAGTTCTTTGTTGCTGCAGGAGGAGAGGGGGCCTGAGGGGAGACGGGAAAGAGAGCAGGAGGAACCGAGGGGGGAAAGGGAATGGGGGGCTGGGAGGGATGCGTGTTTACAGACATACCCAGCACCCCAAGAGCATGACCTCCTGGAGCCAGGGATGTGCTGAAGGGACACATGGGCTCTGCTGGCCTCTCTCTGACTGACAAGCCACACGGCCCCTTCTCCCAAAAACCTAGAGGCAAAGGAGAGTCAAAACAAAGTGGTTTTCTTTTCCTCCAAGCAGGAAGCAGGGCCAGATGAGGTTGTGGGGACCCACCTGCTCTCATCAGTTCTTCTGAGAGGCCTGGCTACCCCCAGGCAGGGCACGCTTGGCCCAAACCTTCACTGTGAGACGTCCTGCGTGGGTCCCCAACAGGAGGGTTGGCCTGGCCCATGTCCGTGGGTGCCCACACCAGGCTAGCTGAGGCCCCTCTAGGCTTATACCTCACAGGATCCCCGGGTGGACATGACTTATTTATTCTCTTATTTCTCCCCATTCACTGCCCCCTCCCCCGCCCAGCCTCAGAGCTCCGGGAGGGCAAGGCATTTTATCTCTAGTCTCAAAGCCTCACACATGGTTGATATTTGATGATTTCGGTTAAATAATGAGTAAATGACTGACATAATTCAAGTGCATTACCCAACTTCCCTCATACAGAAACAAAGGGGTTGAATCTCCGGTTGTCCAGTATGCTCACTCTCACTGTTGTCAATGTCCATTCCACCCCAGCTTGAGAGGTCAGCAGTGGGCAGAGAGCAGTCCCCTCCCCTTTAGCAACAGTTACAATAAAACCATGTTTATCAAAGCTACAATGTGCCAGGCACCATTAAGGTTTTTACAGAGCCTCTGACCTTCGATTGCTTTGCAAAAGAGAATGCCATGAGAATGTGATAAAGCTCAGTGTGGGGACAAATCCACCCAAAAGGGACCAGGGAAAAGGTTACTGATGACACAGCATCTGAATGTGGTCCAAAGGAATAAGGAGGCCTTTGATGGGACAGGGAGTGTTCTCTAGAAGGGCACTAGAAATGGAAGGCAGCCGGTGCAAAGTTAGACTGGACATTGCTCTTGACCATGATAAAAAGAATGGGCATTGAACTTACTCTCCTGCTATAAACAACTACTGAACCTGACCAAAGGTGCTCATGATGGACAGCTCCACCCCAGCTTCCTGATCAGAGCAATTCCCAAACCAGTGCAGGTGAGCAGAGCCCCAACACAGCGCAGTGGTCTCAAGAGGTGGAGGAAACAGAGGTTGAAGCCGGGCTGCCGAGGTGTCTGTGAGCACAGAGGGGAGGACGCAGTGCAGAGGAGGAGGCCCAGAACACCGCACAGCCGTCCTGAGACTCTTTGAACAGTAAGCTGCACACGTGCAGCCCGGAACTCGACAAGACAGGGCAGAGAACCACTAAGGGCTGTGCGCTGACGGGAGTCTGGAGTTGGCACGGTGCTGGGAGACACCGTGTGGTGCAGACAGCTGGAGTGGAGAGACCACACCAAGCACTCTGGGCAGCATGTCTTGAACTGTTCTAGGCTTGAGGTCCTGCCCTAACAAAGCCCAAACCGCACCTGGACAGATTAAGCCAAGCTGCCAGTAAACTAACTCTGCCACAACAAAACTGAACACTCTTGAAAGAACACAACATAACCCAGACCATCAGCAACACAGGATACACAATGTCCAGCATACAGCACAAAATTACTAGATATGCAAAGAAGTAGAAACATTAAACCAGGGGCGCCTGGGTGGCTCAGTCGTTAAGCATCTGCCTTCGGCTCGGGTCGTGATCCTGGGGTCCTGGGATCGAGCCCCACATCGGGCTCCCTGCTCTGCGGGAAGTCTGCTTCTCCCTCTCTCACTTCCCCTGCTTGTGTTCCCTCTTTCACTGTCTCTCTCTCTGTCAAATAAATAAATAAAATCTTTAAAAAACAAAAACATTAAACCAGAAAAGAAGAAAAAAAATCAATAGAGCAGACCCAGAGATGACGCAAATGTTGGAAATACAAAAGAAATACTTAAAACCAAAGAAAGACATGCATGAAGAGATGAACACTCTCAACAGAGTGGGAACAGTAAGTTTATATATAAACTATTTTATAACTATAAAATCTAATGGATGATGTAGAACTGAAAAATACAAATCTAAAATGAAAAATTTATAGGATGAGTCTAACAGCAGACTGGACTACAAAGGAAATGACTGGGGGACTTGAAAATAAAAATCCTCCATAAAAACAATCTAAATTTAAGAACAGAAGTGGGGGGAGCCTTTAAAACAGTGATAATAACAACAAAGACCCTCAGAGACCTGAGGGACAACACCAAAAAGTCTAACATATATATATAACGTAAGGAGCGTGGGGCTAAAAAATATACTGGAAGAAATAATAACTGAAAATTTCCCAAATTTGATGAAAACTATCAATCAAAGCTAAAGAAGCCAGTTTAAAAGCAGCCAGAGAGGGGTACCTGGGTGGCTCACTTGGTTGAGTTCCCACTCTTGGTTTCAGCTCAGGAGGTGATCTCAGGGTTGTGAGATTGAGCCCTGCGTCGAGCCTGGCATCTGGCTCTGTGCTGAGCACGGAGTCGGCTTATGTTTCCCTCTCCCTCTGCCCCTACCCCCTCAAATAAATAAATAAATCTTTTAAAAAAGAAGCAGCCAGAGAAAAACAGACACATCGTACACAAGGGAACAAGCTAAGATACACCGTTGACCTCTCATCAAAGACACTGCAAGCCACAATATCACAGAATGGCATCTTTTTTAAAGTGTTTAAATAAAACTGTGAGCCTGAGATTCTATATCCTGCCCAAAAAAAAGTCCTTCAAAAATTAAATGAAATATACATATTTTCAATTCACTGTGAAGGCATAACAATCATAAATGAGTTTGCACTTAATACGAGCTTCAAAATAAGTGCAGCAAAACCAAATAAATCTAAAGGGAGACACAGACAAACCCACAATTATAGCTGGAGTTTTTCACACTCCCTTCTCAGTAATTGATTGAATATACAGATAAAAAACCTACAAGGATATAAAGACTTAAACACTATCAACCAACATGAGCAAATCAAGCTTGAAAAAGTGAAAGGAGGAATACAACAGAGAGCAGAAATCAATAAAATATAAATTAAACAATAGCAAAAAAATTAAAAAACCCTCAAGTTAGTTCTTTGAAAAGATTAATAAGATTACTCAGGAAAGGGGAGCCTGAGCGGCTCAGTCGTTGAGCGTCTGCCTTCGGCTCAGGTCATGATCCCAGGGTCCTGGGATCGAGCCCCGCATCGTGCTCCCTGCTTGGCAGGGAGCCTGCTTCTCGCTCTACCCCTCCCCCTGCTTGTGTTTCCTCTCTTGCCGTGTCTCTCTCTGTCAAATAAATAAATAAAAAATCCAAAAAAAAAAAATTACTCAGGAAAAAGAGAGAGACACAGAATACAAAATTTCTGACATCAGGAATGAAAGCTAGCACGTCACCCAGAGACATTAAATGGGAAATAAAACATTATTGACAACTTTATGCTGACAAATTTGACAATTAGCAAAAATAGGCAAACCCCTTGAAAGACACAAATTCCCAAAACAGACAAAGGAAGAAACAGAAACTCTGAAAAGTCATATATCAGAGAACAAAATGAATTCATAATTAAAACCTTCCCCACATAGAAACAGGTGGTGGCTGTCTGGCTCCAGGCAGGGTGAAGCATGGAAAAGTTTCCCGCAGCTGAAAGGTGCCGAGAATCCCAGAGCTGCCAGTGCCTTCTCCCCTGTCCCCTGCCTGGTGATTTGTCCAACCACTTCCTCACCTCCAACAACCTTACTTTACAGGTAGGAAGAGCCTCAGAGAGGTTCTGTTTCTTGCCCAGGTCACACAGGAGGTGGCAGAGCTCTTCCCTGGTGCCCACGGCCTGGAGGGTTCCTGGAGCTGCCCAGGGCTGGCTTCCTGCATCTCCTTTTCCTTCCCACCCCTGAGCCTTTGAGACAAGAGACAAAAGCCCCCATGAGCTGTGGAATCCACCTATGTCTTCAAAAGCGACATCTTGCAGACAGCCCCTCCTGTTCCCTGGACTAGTATCTCGTTAACCCATCCCTGGAGCTCTCGGGCTTTAATTTATTATTATACTGATAACAGAGCAGAAATATAAATACACACACATATATGGTCACCTATGATGTATCCCCAAGCCAAGCTGCATGGAGAGTGAAGGGGATGGCCCCACAGGATGACAGGCAGACCAGGACCGGCCTGGGAGCTCTAGGCCAAAGAGTCTACCTAAATGGGAGATGCAACCACATCCTTGCTGTCCAGAAGCTTACTGGAGTACAACCACCATCTTATACACGGTCATGGTCTGCACTGTGCTCTCGGGCTTGCCACTGTCCAAGGGAGCAGACAGCACGGAGAGCCGGGTAGACACTATCATTATTCCTGCTTCAGGCAGGTTGGTTGATTTCCTGGCAGCCAGAGAGTGGGGATCCATTCCAGACCCATCATGGCATTCCCTTGAAAGTGTCTTCCTCTCCTACAATTTCCTGAAGAATCTGAACATGCAAATATGAATCCATAGCTGACAAACCCTTCTTGCTTCCCTTTGCCTTAGGCACCAGGAAGTTCAGAATAAAACTTAAGGCTGATTTGGAGTCTAATAATCTATGAATCAGCCTGCCATTTCTATTTACACAGTTCTGTTGTTTCTTGCATTTCCCAAACCCCCTTTGGAAGCAGATGGGGATCAAGTTATAAACAGCATTTTTAAAGGAACCAATCTGTGTGCACAGGTGGACCTCACAAGGCACCAGCCAGTCCCGCCCAACACCGAGTCTCCTGGAAAGTGCCTTCCTGGGGGTGTCCACACTGCGGGAGTGCCTCGCCTGAGTCAATTCCATCATCTGCTTCCTCACTGTGGAGAGCTGGTGGATGCATCTGGTGCGGTGAATGGAGCACCGTGTTAGGAGCCAGGCGAGTCACCTGGGAAATCTGGTCCTGCAGGGCTGAGATTCAGAACACTCCTGGAACCCCCCCCTTCTTTGCAGAGCCCAGGCTCTGCAGCAAGAGGGTCTGTGGCACCCAAGGCCATAGACCCATCTGGGGACACTACTCACTCTGCGGCTCTTCCCAGTCCCGGTTCTGGACCCTTCTGCTGGGAACACCTCTGCCCATATCCCCCTTGGAAAGCGAAGACATTGCCAAGGAAGCCCCTCCAGTTCTTCCACAGCAAATCCAGCACCCCTCCCTCCCCACTCCCAAAGCACATTGCATGTGGACCTCAGTCACAGCTCATGGGTCATTCTGCCGGGACCCTGGGGAGTCATGAACATGCCTATGTCCTGCATGACCACACAAAGCCCTGCACAGCGTGGAGCTCTCCAGGGCCCAGGCCTTCTTACCTGCGGAGTGGGGCTGTCTGCAGCCTGCAGACTGAGGCCACCATCCCAGGGGGAGGGATGGCAAGGACTGGTCATGGCGTGCCTGGACTGGTCAATGACAGTCAGGACCTGCGGACTATTTCCAGGGGCCCACCACCTCTTCATGCCCCACCCCTTGAACATTTACTACTTTGTTATTGTTGTTAATTCCTCACCAGGTGGAAACCCGCTCTGTGGGGCTTAATTAAGCTCAGCCAGCTGTTGCCGAACACGGGGAATGTGATGCATGGCAGAGCCAGCCTCAAGTGGAGGAGGAGGGAGGGTGAGGTGGGAGAAGGAGCAGGCACCTTGGAGGCCGTGGGAGGCCAGGAGCCCCAGGCCCAGATGGAAGGGGGTCTGAGTTTGGGGGACAGGAAGCCAGGCTAACAGAGGGGACCTTCCAGGTAGGTCCAAAGATGTGGTGGTGCTCGGCTGGCAGTCCCCCTCCCCTGCTGATGCAGTGACTCCAGCTCCTAAGATTTGAGAGTCTGTAGGACAGAGGAAGACTTTGCAGGGGGACAATCACCAAGGCCAGTGCGAAGGACATGCGGCCCAGGCCCTGAACAGCAGCCCCCAGGGAGCACGAGGTGTGGTGTGTGTAGGCGCGCTCGCATGTGTGGTGTATATGAGCACATGTGTGTGTATGTGGAGAGCGTGTGGTGTGAGTGCATGTGTGTATGGACGTGCACGTCTGTGTGTGTGTGTGGATGTGTGTGAGCGTCTGTGTCTCCACGGGGAGTGTGTGTAAGACTCTGTGTCCACGTGCCCAGTCTCTGGATCAGAACCAGACTGGGCAGCACACCCCACTCTTGTCCCAGAACGTGCCTCATGACTTCCGCAGGACATTCACACAGGCTCCCTAAAGCCGTGCTCGCTGAGCGTGCAAGCACCGGGTCAAACGAGACGGAACCGCTCTGCTTCCTACAGGATGTCTCCGAGCCACTCAGGTGTGCCGTGAGCTCCATTTGCACACCTCTGGGAGGCACTGGGCGGAGAGACGGCTGTGGGCTCGGGGTGCTGGGAAGAGCTACACGGGGCTGGGCGCAGGAGGGCCCTGGTGAAGCAAGCGGGCCACATGCATGTCACGGCTCCCACCCGTCACCGTGGGTCAGACCACCCCTCGCAAACGCATAAAGAACGCCTACAAGCCAGGGAGAAAAACCCTTCACAAAAGAAGATACCCAAAGACCGGTAACCACATGAGAAGCTCAGGCCTTGTCGAGATGCCACTGCTCGGCCATCCAAGTGGCTGCAGTTAAAAAGACCAATGAAGCGAGTCCTGGTGAGAACGTGGGGCAGCTCCCCTGCTCACCAGCGACCTGTAAGATTGACACCGAACGTGAACACACCTACCGAAGGATTTCTCCCCATCCCGCACTGTCAGTTCATTCAGGTAGCTGCAACAGAAATACCCCAGACTGAGGGACTTACAAACCTCCACTGATTTCCCACAGTCCCGGGGGCTGCAAGTCCAAGACCAAGGTCCTGGCGGATTCTGCGTCTGGGGAGGACCCACTTCCCGGTTCAGACGGCGGCAGAAGGGGCGAGGGCGCGCGCTCTGGGGCCTCTGCTGTAAGGGCTCTAATCTCATCCTGAGGCTCCCCGCTCCTGACCTCACGGCCTCCCACCGGCCCCCCTCCTGACTCCATCACACTGTGGGTGGGCTAGGTTCAACCAATGAGCTTGGGGGACACAACATTCAGTCTGCAGCCCCCACCCAGTTCCTGTGCCTCCTCTGCCTCCAAGTCTCAGTGGCTGGGTCAAAGCCTTTCTGACAAAAGTTTACCAGAGTTGGGGGGGGTGCGGTGTGGAGGGGGGCTGTCCTCCTCCCTACACCTGCCCTTACTTCAGCACCTGCAACAAAGCACCTGGTAAACAAGTTCAGGTCCCCATCTCTGACCAGGGGTGAAGAGAAGAACGGAGATAATGGGGTCTTTCTGCCAATACATTCTGGTTTTCTAAACACTTTTGTCTAGAAATTTCACTTGGCTCTCACCACAGCCTAGCAAGATGAGCACAGGGTTTTAATGACCAGCCCCAGACCACACGGTTAACAGTAGGCAAGACTACATAAAGCCTGTTGGAGCAGGCAGAAAGCAGGCTGCTTCTGGTGCTTTTCGCCGCACACCACAAGCTCAAACAGTAAGGAAACATTACCTCCCCAAATGTAGTCCAGAAACGGGCAGGATCACGCTGGGGCTGATTCAGCAGCTTCATGATGTCAATAGAGACCCATAGGTCATGTCACCGCCAGACCACGGCTTCCCTGGGTCTGTCACACTGCCGCACATCTTGCAGCCAGGGGCACTGACAACTTTGGTTCCTGACCATCTTATCGAGGATGCCTGTTTAGCAAACAGCCTTGGTAGATGGAATGCCCCCGCCAAAGCCAGGGGCGAAGTTGTTAGTTTTCTGGAGTAAAGGTCAGGCAAGTCAGCCTGCAGCCCATTATTAAAGTTTCAGGCTCAGCTCACCATTCCTCAGACTTCCCGCATGCACAGCGTCCATCTAGATCACACACATGGGACGGGAAGGGAAGAAGGGAAGCTCACAAAGCCAGGACACAAGCTTCTGGCTGCACCATGACCAGTAAAGCTCTTTGGCTCTGATTGGGAGTCTCATGTCTTCTGCCAGCATCCTCAAAAGCAGGGCAGGCTACCTTCTTAGCCTCAGATATTTCACAGTGCCAGACGAAGCTGGTGCCAAGATGGCTACGCGATCCCGAGCATCACACCCAGACATGGGTAACCAGCATAGCGGAAGGTGGTTTGTCTTCCAGAAGTCTCCTGCATACTGGGTCACATGACCATTTCTGAACCAGTCGTTGAAGGATAAGTGAAAGAAGGGCAGTGGGTGGGTAGCCATCAGGGTCCCCCATTGGCGGCCTGGCAGAGCCAACGGCCAAGGCAGCAGCGGACGCCCAGTCCTCGTGGTGAGAGCTGATGTGAACCAAGCATCCTCCCGCCTCATTCTCAAAGCAGGTCTGTGCAGCAGGCACGTCCCCGTTGCGGAGGAAGCGTTGAAGCGGCTCAGGAAAGTCAGGGAGCTGGCAAGCCGCAGTGCTGGGGCCGCAACAGAGCTCAACCATCCCCCCACACCGCGCTCCTCCCTGCCGGGGACAAAAGGCCCCGGCCACCATCGCCCCGGGGAGGCAGGCAGGTGCGAGGGCGTCCACCCAGGGGGCTCCTGGGAGGGTGTCTTAGCCGTGAGTCACGGCCTTGTCCTCCTCCGTGCGGTGTATGACCCAGCGGGGGTGCAGGGGCCCCGCCAGCTCGGCCTGACCTCTGCCCCCCTCCCCGGTCCTCCCCGCTGTCAGCACGGCTGGCCCCGAGGTCTTGCTGGGGGCCAGATGAGCAGCAGGCTGCAGCCCTCTCCGGCAGCCGCTCCCCAGGCTGCGGCCTGCACCACCTCGGGTGTCCCGGCCAGGTGAGGGGACACAGGCGGCCGGGGCGCTGGGACCGGCTCTAGACCCCAGCCCTTCCCTGAGCCCCCTCCCACTAACTATCTGCGGAGAGGAGTGGGAGGGAGAGGCTGAGGAACCAGCCCCCCACGTGGCCCAAGCCGGGGAAGCCAGCGCTCTTCGGCGCCCGTGGGCTCCTGCCAGCGGCCCCCGGACGGCCACTTAACACCTCCGGCTCCTCGGCCGACGGCGCCGACCGCACTTCCGGTCAGTGTAAGCTCCTCCCCTCGCGCGGGATGACGACACACGCTGGGCCCAATGAGCATCAGGCCTCGTGCTCCTGGAGGCACTGCGCCTGCGTAGGATCCACCCCCACAGCTAGCCTGGAGGCAGGTGGAGGGGGAAGGGTGCACGCAGGTGCGGCGGGGCCTGCCTTGCTTCGCGGGTGCGCTGCAGCGTCTGGCAAGACTCTGCTGTGACCGTGAGCCGCTGTAGAGCGGAAGGAAGGCCTGGAGGAGGGCCCTGGAAGCCAGGAGGCCGGTGTCCGCCCAGAAAGCAGAGGGAGGGCGGCGGAGGGCAGCGAGGAGGCGTGAGCAGCCGCTCAGCTCCGGCCCTGGAGCAGGCTGCCAGGTGCAGGGAGGGGGGCCAGGCGCCCACGACCCCCAGCCCCGGTCCGGCTGAGAGACACCCTCTGCACAGATAAGCTGGCCGTCGGGAGACCTGGGCTCCAGCCCCCCACTGCATTGGCTCTAGGGTTGAGCTGCTTGCACAGTGGTGGGCAGGGGTCTGGGCAGCCTTCTGGGACCTGGCGGGAGTACTGTGGAGGTCGGCCTCCCCTCTGCGTCCTGGCTTTCGGCTGGACAAACAGGTGGTGAGCAGCAGAAGCCTGATGAATCCTGCGCTCCAGTGACGGCGTTCCCAGGGTTACTGCCTTCCCCTCGGGAGCTTCCTTCTTCCATCTCGGTGCTTTGGCCTCCAGCCTCCCCTCTGTCCTCAGAGTCCCAGAGGCTTTGAAGAGGGAGGCTGCACAGATGGGCCTGAGCTGCAGTCTCTCCTCCCCAGTGTGAGCATCTTAGATCATATGCCACCCTCCTCTCAAAATGCTCTGGGGCCTCCTCATTACTCTAAAGGGAGTGCCTGCCTGCAGGGGACATCACTGCCTCCACCCAGTGTGGAGACTGCCCTCCAGCCTGCAGTGGGGGCAGGACCACATGGTTGGCTCTCCAGGGTACACTGGATGGAAGGGACTATGTTCTCTCCTATGTGAGGCTCTCCCTCCCTCACTACCTGATGGCATTAGAAGGTTGAGGTTCGGGATGGTGCCACAATCCCTCGCCTCCTCTCTTGGGCCCTCCCCTGTCAGCTCAGTCCCTCCTCTGTTCTCTCCTAGAAAGGAAAGCCACGACCATTTAAGTCTTCATATTAAAGACAAAGCTGTGTTGACCAAGCCCTGGTCCTCATCCTCCACGCACACGGGAAGACCATGTGTTCCATACCTCCTCACTGTTTGGGGGGCTGGGCCGAGCTCTAGATGGTGGGGTGGGGTAGGAAGGATGTAGGCCACTTCTGGGCCTGCCCCATAAAATCATGAGCTAGAGACGGTTGTGGCTTATGATTTTGCCAGGACCTGTCCAGCTTTTCTGCAAACAGCTAGTTGGTGGGTCCTCACCTGCAACCAGATAGCTCGCTGCAGTGGAGTCCAGGATTTGGCTGTCACCCTTCAGCCTCCAAGTGGAAAGAGGGTGGGATGCAGGTTGCATGCCCAGTCCACCCTGTGACTGCTTAGTAGCCACACGCATCCTTCCCGTCAGATTTGACCTGGCAAATAACCACATTAGCAACCAAGCCTGCTCCCACTTAACCCAATGTGGCTTCCCTGCCTACAAGCTGGAAAACCCCGGCCCTCTCCCCAACACGCAGGACTTTACATCGTGTTCTCCTGAGCGGACTGACTGAATGTCCTGTGACCCACCTAGTCTGCCTCAGAAATTCACCCCTGATACACTTGCCTGGGGCACGTGGCATTGTTCGTGTTGGCAGACGGCTCATGGCTGAGGAGTGACTACGGATTAAATACAACAGAAAGCTCAATGTTCAAGAGAATTGTAGAAACAAAACCAGAAAAGCAACAAGGCTTTCCACTGGGTTCTACCCCAGGGTTTTCAGCACCGGCTGAATCTTAAAATCATCTGAGGATAAAAACATGGAATGATTCCTGCCCAGACACTTCCTGAGATGGGATCAGGTTCTCTGGGGTGTGGCCGGGCTTCTTTCCCTGGGTGATTGCAATGCCAGCGACAAGCGGGACGCACTGTCCTGTCACCTGCTGCCATTCAGGCGGGGACAGGATGGAGGATGCGAACATGCTCATGGGCAGGTGGCTCCCACACGCGCTCCCATGGGTATCATGTGACACCACTCCATCACCCAGGTGCTGGCCTGGGCACAGCTGTCCCTGGGAGGATGTGGGGACACTGAGGCCCTGGGGGTCAGGAACAAAGGGGATGTTTTGATGGCTTTCTTATAGTGCAGGATGTTGGCTTTTTTGTCCTTGCTGTTGGCTCTTAATCTCCATTTAACATTATTTTTTTGTTTAATAAAAAGGATGCCTCCTCCAGACACTGCCCTCCCTCCAAGAAGGGGATTTCTGGCCAGTGATGACCTTGGAGCATTATTTGGGGGCAAACAAGCACCCTCACCCCCCCCCATGGCATTTCCACCTGAGCCCCCAGGACTAGGTGCTGGTCATGCAAAGGGCAAGGTGCTGCTCCTGGACAGAGTGCAGATGACCCTGGAAGAGCTGGCCCCTCTAAGGCCTATTCTGCTGATGGCCCTGAGCAATTCAGTCTCAAGGATGCACACCTGCTCGGCACTGGACCCTAGGGAGACAGGCTCAGGGGACTCTCAGCCCAGAATTCAGCCCCCACCTGGCAAACAGCTGTGGCCACCCATGATAGGATGCTTCAGAGGAGGAAGTCCATTCCAGCAGGCGTGGCCCCGCCTCCCTCACCTTGCCCCCACATTCTGGCCTGAGAACCCTCCACCACGCTCCATCCCGCTGCCTCAGCCTGCCTGTGCAGCCTCAGGCCGGGCCTCCTCTCTGGGCCACAGGTTGATCCTCTCTGAAGGGAGGGCCCCTGGACCACCACCACCAGCCACCAAGATGGCCTGGGGCTTCCTACAGATTCAGAGTCCAGAGGTCCACCACCCGGGACAGGCCGGAGCCGGCAAGTCCGCATTGGCAAGCGCCTGGCAGCGATGAGGGCGGCCCCGAGTGAGTGCATTTCAGATGGTTTCTGGCATTTGGAAAGAGTAAGACTCAGCTGGCATCCCAAAGGGAGAAGGGAGAGGCCTGGGAGAGCTCCGGGGGCAGGGAAGGAAGGGTGGGTCCAAGGAGAGCAGTGTCTGGGCCTTGAGGGTGTTGCGGGGGGCCTGGCCTTCTTCATTCCACCTTAAAAGTCCAACTCATGAGCACCGGGAAGGCTGCTGAGACAGGGTGGAGACAGCCCGAGCTTTCACATGGAGGCCCCCAGGACTCCCCCATGGTTCATTTTTAATTGGATTTAATTATTTTCTATTTAATTGCATTTTTAAAAGCTCTCCCCAGTGGTTTCTTGATCAGAGGATCTCTCCTCTTCTCTCTCCTCTCTGGGCTGGAGGCTTGGCCTGGGTGGGGGTGAAGAGACAGAGCCTGGGTGGCTATGGGGCCACGGGCCTGCTGAGGGTCCCTTGGGACCTGGGAAAGCCCTCCTGGCCAGGTCACTGAAGATAGGAAATGGGTGTGAGGCCAGAGCTGGGGCTGCCCTGAGTCCCTCCCTGGGCCAAGCAGATGGATGCCCCAGTCCCACCCACCCCCTGCACAGCTTTCTCCTCGTCCTCACTGTCCCCTCAACTCCCTGCAGGGTCACGCTCCCCCCCAGTCACTCACCTGGCTAGCTCCTAACTGTCCTCCTCCCCCCTCTGCCCTTCTAGAACCTTCCCACCTCCCTGTCACCCTCAGGATCAAATCCAGAGTCTTCTCGCTCCTCGAGCCCACCCCGTCCTCTTGCTGCAGCCACAGGGAGCCCCTGCAGCTCCCCTCGGTGTGTCCTGCTCTTTCGTTTGTCTGCCCCGTGCAGGTGCCTGCCACTCCCCTCTTCTCTTCCTGAGGCCCCCTCACAGCCAGGCATTCAGTGCGCGCACGTGAGCACGTCGCAGACACTGCTGCGGCACTGGGGTGCCCGCCGTCCATCCAGTATGGCTGCAAAGGGTTTGGCAGGAGTGGAGAACAGGGAGGTGCCCAGGCTACGGAGCCCATGTGGGCTTCTGACTCGCTGTAGCCAATAGGATGTGGCCGACGAGATGTCGCTTGAGTTTGCAGCCTGGGCCCTAAGAGGCCGTGTGGCCGCCACTTCACCCGCTTGGAGCATCGCCCTGAGAACACCAGGGAAGGAGGCTGGTCTAGCTCAGGGAGGCCTCGGGGCACATCCAGCACCATCTGCCAGGCTTGTGAGTGAGGCCTCTGTGGCCTCCCCAGCCCAAAGACTGGACAGAAGCAGAAGCAGGCATGAACCTAGGCGGAAACAGACACTCACAGTCACGAGAAAATACACCACTGGTGTTTGTAGCCACTGAGGTTCGGGGTGTTTTGTTATGCAGCGAGAGTTAACTGATACGTGACCCCCTGCAGGCAGCCCCTGGCTCCCATGCTTAGTTGGACGCCCTTCCTGCCCCAGCGTGCCAGCGTCCCCCTCCCCCTGGTCCCTCAGAACTACACGCCCACACTCCTGGAGGAGATCTGGTTCTGTTGTCCTCCTTCAGCAGCTCCCACCGCCCACCAGGTGGAATTAAAGCTGCCTGGCTTACCCACATCGAAGGCCGTACCAGTCTTGCCCCTGACCACCCCTCCTCCTACATCCCTGCCCAAAACTCGGTAGCCTGGGCCCCTCCCTGTTCTCCAATCCTGTCATGTCGCAGCTTACCACCCCATCCCACTTGCGCTTGTTCTGCCCGTGGAATGTTCTTCAGCAACTTCCCCATCAGACAAACTCACCTTCCAAGACCCAGATGAATCCTCATCTCCCCCGAGAAGACTGCGCAAGTTTCTAAACACCCTGTGTCCTGCAGCCTAGCACTCCTGTCCTCGGAGGCTCCTTCACTCCTTCCGTCTGAGTTGCCGCACTGTTCTTGTTCACCCAGCTGAACCTCCCACTCAGTCCCTTGATCACAGCCCCTAGCAGAAAGACATGGCTGAGCACCACTCTGTGCGTCGTAAACAGATAAACAGAAGTCATTTAAATAAGAGATGGGAAAAGATGCACACAAATGAAGGGACTGTTTCTTTTCTGCACCCCAGGGGATCATTTATACAATCCCCAGGTGCAATTCCAGTGCACCCCTGCCTGGAAACTTACCTTAGATCGGAAGCTTGAGGGTAGACAGGGTGTTGTTCATTGTTGTAGTTCCCAAAGGCTGGTACAGTGCCTGGGCACATGACACGAACTCTGCGGATGGATGGATGGATGGATGGATGGATGGATGGATGGATGGATGGA
>NW_023270469.1:822167-876321 GCF_011800145.1 Mirounga leonina
GGATGGATGGATGGATGGATGGATGGATGGATGGATGGATGGATGGATGGGGGGATGAGGAGATGGGTGGGTAGGTGGATGAATGGGTGGGTGAATACTGTGTGTCCATGAGAAAAAAGTTTTCTAAACTTTCTAAGCTTTCTAAGCTTTCTACCACAAAATTCCAGCACCCAGTCTTGGACAGAGCGATTTTAGCCATGTGTGCCTAAGACACAAAAGAGATGACCTAAAACCACAGTTCTGCAAATCTCTCCTCTCCCTGATGCAGGGAAAGCAACTTAGTCCTGGTTCCCGACTTGCATTTAAGATCTACACTGGACCACTCCGGGCCAAGCCCTTTCCCCAAGGACAGCCTCTCTGTAAGTTTCTTCCAGTGCCTTTTCTGGGCATTCCTGCCATTAAATGCTTCTGGGAATGGCTGAACCACTCTCAGGAGTGAAACCCAAGGTGGGGGGCGGTGGGGTGGGCAATTAAAGGTCTGCTTAAGCCACTTAGTCTCAGGGAAATTGTTGGCAATGTTGAGGGCAAGGCCCTGGGTAGAAGCAGGGGGTCACTGCAGGAGTCTGGTTGTCTGCGCTGTTCTCCATCCAGCCTTGCAGGTGGGCGAGGCTACTGCAAGAGTCACAGAATCAGCTAAGGACACAAACCCCAGAAGTCCATTCCTCCCTGTGTCTAGCTCACTCTGGAATCCACTGTGATATCTTAAACGGAATCCAGATTAGGAGAGAGCAGGACAATTTCTGGTCTCAGTCCTGCAGATAACTTGTTCCAGAACCTTGCACAAGCCACTGCAACTTTCCGGACCTCAGTTTCCCATCAAGTATCCATACCTGGCATCTCATCCCGTACTTTTCCTAGTACTGTGTCTATGGCAGCCAAAACTAATCGATTGCAGTCTTCTTTGTAGATGGTCTCAAACGCAGCATCAGAACCTTTCTTGACACGGCATTCCGGACAGGGACCATGAAAACACTGGCATGGGGGGATGACCCATGTTGGCCATGCTGGATTTCTAAGGCACCATCTGGCTGTGAGAATGGTATGCAGTATCCTACTGACTGCATCTGTCTTCCTCACGACGTGTGGGCCTTGCGTTCTGGACTGTTTCTGCATCTCTGCATTTCCCTGCCACAGAGCAGGCCCCAAACACTGGTGGAGAAAAATGAATAAGTCACCATTTAAAATTCGAAGTCCTTTTGCCTCTGGGCCTGGGGAGGATGTTTGCTGGGGTTGATCCCAGCACCCATAGCCGTGTGGGTCATTGCCCCACAGGCTCTGTCCTTACTGGCGTTGGAAGGAGCCAGCAGGACCCTTCTCCCATGAGCGGATGAGCAAGAAGCAGCAAAGCTCCACTCAGCACGATGGGCCCTGGAGGCAGGTGGCCTCCCTGCATGGGGCTGGGGCTGCCAGGATCAGCAGATGGGGATGCCTGGGGCACAGCCACACAGGTTGGCAGTTCCACCCCAAGGCCCATTAGCCAAGATACAAGCTAGGTGCCCAGGTGGGAGGCCTGCTGTGACCCAAGAGGAGCTGACCTCAAAGCAGAGGTCTACCTGTCACCTCCTCAAAATGGCCGCTTGTCACAAGTCAGCCTGCGGGCTGGGCTGCTTTTCCCGCAGTACCCTTCCTGCGGGTTTTAGATGTAGGGGCCCAGGGGGACAGTCTCACGGGGGATTTGGAGAACCAGCTACCACTTGTCCCTCATCTGTGGAGTCACCTGTGGCATGAGGCCAGGCCTGCCACTGCGGCCCCCCTCCTCCCCCAACTCTGACCCGGGGGGCGGGGTGGGGGGCGTACCCAGTTCTGCCGTGCAACCCAGCATGTGCAGAACACCCAGCCCCCAGGTCACTGGCACAGCCATGAGTCACTCTAGGGCTCTTGTGGGGCTACGGCTCATGTTTGGGCTGCAGCTTACCCTCTTTCCCCACTTCCTAGCACCTTCTAGCATCAGAGCGGCCCCACTGACGCTGTGTAACCAGGTGCCCAACTGCGTGTGGTCGGATCCTTGCAACGAATCCATCTCTCTCACACATACAAGCACACACACACACACCCCCTTATATCCCTCACCCACACAGACACACAGACATATCCATATATTTCACACATGCACACACACACACACACACACACTCAGTGAGCCTGCTTCTCTGGCTGAGCTCTGGTGGACACTTGCACAGACCTGCTCGGGGACCCACAGGTGGAGCACATGGGAAAGGGAATGGTGGCAAATAACCATATGATAAATATCCTCCTGAGAAACCAGGACTGTTGAAAAATGCCATCAAAACGAAAGTTCCTCTTCTCTCCTGGTGGTGTGTCCGTAGAAGTGGCCCTGTGTCCGATTATCAGCCCATCTCTCTGTCCGTCTCTCTCTGTGTCTTTCCCGCCCTCTCTCTTCCTGGCTGACTCTTTCCTCTCACCTGGCTCAGACGGCTGGGAGGAGGTGGACAGGACGCCTGCATTCAGCACCACGGACAGAGGAGCAGTCCTAGAGGGACCTCTGCCCCCACCCTGTCCCAGATGCCTCGTCGCCACTGCCCAGGGCTCTGTTCATTCGCTTGTTCATCTGCTGGGCAGGCTCGCCCAGTGCAATGGGGCCGTAGCCACGACAGCAACAGGTGTATGACGCCTGTGTGCCTGGCTTGCTGTGTGCACACGTGTCAGCTCATTCAGTCTTCATAGTGGGCCCTGAGGTCAACACTCTTGTGCCCACTTTGCAGACGAGGACACTGAGATTTGGGGCCAGCAGTGCCCTGCCCAGGGTCCCACAGCTGGACCAAGGAGGAGCCGGGAGTCTGCCCACACAGACCCCCGCTTCCCTCCACCACTTCATGCCTCCTCCTTGCAAGGCTTTAAGGAAGAAAGGGAATGCTGACCAGTTTTGGATACTGCTCACCCGCCACCCAACTTTATACTTGGGAACACTGGGGCCTCCTATCCACCAGAACTACACATTTGTTAAGGAGGTGGGTCTGTCCCAGAACTGCCATGAACTATCCCAACCACCCTGAACCAACCCATAGCCAGCCTGGGTGCAAGTCGAAGACTGTGACCAGGAAGAGGGGACAGGCAGGTGGGTCTACCGAGGGTCCCTGTGTTCCATTGGGTACCCGCTCTCAAGAAGACCTTCCTATTATAATTCTCAAGTATTTATAATTTTCATTAATGATTGCTGATATTTACACAGAGCTTTCCTGCTGACTAGGAGCTCTGGACCGGGTGACTTGGCATTTGCTTATGAGTGAAACCAGATGCAGAAACAGCCTGGCCTCGGGGGAGGAAGCTTATGGTCCCAGCAGTCCACGAGATGAAGAACAGTGGCAAGGACAGGTTCTGGGAGACCCTGGCCACTGTGGCCAGAGGGTCACTGCTGGCCAGAGGGCCACTGCCGGCCAGAGGGCCACTGCCCTAACGTGCAGGGCCTGGCACTGCCAGAAGACTTTGGGAGGCTCTTCTAAGCCAAAATGTGTGCCTCAAGACTTAGAATTAGGACTTTGGCTCTTCTTATGCCCCGTGTGCTATCTCAAGTCTCCTCTTTGTGTTCTGTAAGCTTTCCTTCATCTGTGCTTGCCTGTCTCGGCTCAGCTAGGAGGAGAGGGGGCCAGAGGAGGCCAGGGGAGCAGGGGTGTGCTACACGAGGGTCTGACAGCAGCGCCCCCATCTCCTGAGTGCTGTGTCCTCCTTGCACCTCACAGTGTCCTTGTTGGGGAGCCCCCAGCATTATGTCCATTTACAGATGAGGAAATGGAGGTTCAGAGAGGAGAGGGAACTCATCAGGGAGCATATGCACCTGCTCTGTTAACTCCAAAGTCCAAGCTGACTGGGGGCAGGTTATCCCCTGCACCTCTGTTTCCTTAGCTGTGGAACGGAGGTGACAAGAGTGCCCACCTCGCAGTGTCACTGTGCACACGGAGCATGTGAACATGTGCAAAGCAAGGGAAGAGCGCAGCGTGGACCGTGAGCAGTACCGGCCATCCATGCATTCATATATGCATCCCCAAACCCCAACGCTATTTCGTAAGCAGCATTTACTTTTCCCATATGCAGTGTGTCCCAATAGTCTTTTAAATATTGGTCCTAACTCACAAAGTTAATCTCGGACAGTGGAAGAACCCCACCTGGAAGAAGAGCACCCAGGGACAGAGCCTGGGGTGTGTCAGCCTGCCTCTAAAGTCCTGTTTGCTGGCGGGGGGACTTAGTATCTTCTGTTGGGAAAAGGGGTGCTCCCTCTCCCCTTGGTCCATCCCCACAGAAACCTAAGGTAAGGTTAGATGGAAGAATCCAGGAGACTGTAACATGGAGAGAAGCATGAGCCAGGAAAGGGGTGATGGGGCAGGGTGGGAGCAGCTCGGGGAAGCTGTACAGAGTCACACACCCTTATATCCCTCACACACACACACACACACACACACACACACAGTCAGTGTCAGTGTCTGGGCTTGTAGGTCCCAGTGAGGAGGGCCACCTTGTCCACGCAAGCTATCCCTACAATTGGGATCCAACCAGCATTTCCTGGTGTGGAGGTCCTAGTGTCCTGCCATATCCATTCCCCTTGCTTTTCCATGCATGACACCTGGGCATCATCCACCTGCCCGGCCCATCTCTCTTCCTGGCTGCTGGAGCCCACCTGTGAGCATGCTTCTGGGGGAGCTTGAAACAAGACAGCTGAGCACGAGCTGTGTATGTGGGTGCAGCGTGCCGGGGTGCAGCCGGTATGCGGGGTGCAGTTAGAATACCGGGGTGCGGTTGGTAAGCATCTGACTCCTGGTTTCGGCTCAAGTCATGAGCTCAGGGTCATGAGATCAAGCCCCACATTGGGCTCCACGCTCAGCAGGGAGTCTGCTTGAGATTCTCCTCTCCCTCTGCTCCTCTCCCCCGCCCCCCCAAAAACCAGCGGCCTCTCTGTGGAGATGACATTTGGCAAAGACTTGAAGGAGGCGAGGGAGGTAGACATCTGGAGGAAGACGGCCCCTGGGAGGCAGTCCAGCACGTGCAAAGACCCTGCGCATTAAGAACAAACAAGCACACCGAAGAAGAGGAAAGAAGGCTGGGACCTCTGGGGGCCTTGAGATTTTCACGCAGGGAGACAGGAGCCACTGAGGGGCTGAGCGGGATAGGGTGTGGACAGCTTCTCTTCCTCCCCCCGCCCCTCTGCCTGTGTCACTTCCCTTGCTGTCCCTTTCCCGTAATTGTAAATTTGTTTGTATGGTTGTGTGTTCAGCCTTTGTCTCCGCCAGTGGGCTACCAACTCAGGAGGAAAAGGCCACACACGACCCCCTCAGATGCAGAAGGGTGAGGCTGCCCCGGGGCCCCCGCCCGCACACTGCAGAGCCCCGGGTGCCCATGTCCAGCCATTTCCTTCCGGAGTCACTGTGCCCCCCCCCAAAGCCCCAAAAGGCCCTGGTAGGGGCTGCCGCCAGCCTGCCTCCCCCGCAGGTGTGACCTCCGCAGGGTCCCCTCCCTGCGTCGGGGGTCTGGACCTGTGCTCCCCTCCGGGTCCCTCCGCCCGTGTCTGAAACCTTCGCTTCCAGGAGAAACCGGAGGGAGACGATGGCCAGGGGAGGGGCGGGCGGGGGAGAAAGTGATGAAGTGTCGAGCTCTTGACGGCATCACTCAAGCCCGCATCTTCCAGGGCATTTAAATGCCTGCGAACAGATTAGTAAGGTCCTGCGTTCTGTCTGGAGCGCCAGTTGTCGGGCTGTGTGCATACTGATGGCCGGGCGGGCTGGAGGCGGCCGCGCGGCTTTATCTCGCGGGCCCAGGCTGCCTGTCCCTTATCAGGCCGGCCCGGCTGTGCAGCTGCTTCGGAGGGGCCCGCGCCCGCCCCCGCCGCCTGCTTTGTAATCAGAAGAGAAGTTGCTGTCTTGATATTTCCATTTTTATCTCTTTTATTGACTTCATTTTCATGTCTTTCAGGGAGCATTTTCTTGGGCTGCTTACATCTTTCTGCTGCCCTTGCCCCTCGGCTGGGCTGGGGAAAAGGGGAGGCGGGGTGAGGAAGGGTATCAGGGGCTCCGTCCCCTGTGCCCCCTTCTCCAGCCTCGTGTGCCCCGTCTTCTCCCTGATCGCCCTCCCCCCCGGTCCTTCCCAAAGGGTGGCTCCCTCTAGCCCCTTCCAGTCCCAAGGTCGCGGCTCCGCGGGCACACACCCCTTGCCCAGATCCTCCCAGCCTGGCCTGATGAGCCCCCGGGCGTGAGGGAGCTGGGCCTGCCCCGGAGAGGAGCCTGTTGCAGGGGAGGAACAACCGAGGCAAGCTTCCCTCCCCTCAGCTGCCTGCACGGATCTGGGGGAGCCGTGATTATCTCCCCCGCCCAGGCGAGGAAGCCCAGCTTCCAAGAGGTTATCTGTCACCGTCACCTTGCTCTACGCTGGTGACTTGTGACGGAGAGGGATTGCGAGTGGCCCGGCCTTCGGAGACACATCTGTGTCCGGGGCAGAGCTGGCTCGGAGGAGGGCGCTGCCAACGGCGTCTCGCCTCGCGGACTCCTTCCCTCCTCTGCAGGGCAGGGGCGGTCAGAGCCCCGTTGCAGCCATTCGCCGAGGCAGTGTGTGCGCCGCGGGCTGGACAGGGGCCGAGCCTCCCCCCGTGCCTGGTTCACAGTCATTACATGCCCCTGAACTGGGCTGAAGAGCGTCTCCCCCAAAATATGTCCACGTCCTGACCCCAGAGCTTGTAAATGTGACCTTGTTTAAAAGGGGGGTCTTTGCAGATGTGATCAAGAGTCTCAGGATGACACCATTCTAGGTTGGGGTGGCCTAAATCCGACGACTAAAGTCTCTGTAAGAGAAAGATTCAGACACGGGAGAGGCCACGTGAGGACGGGGGCAGGGGGAAGGATGCAGCCACAAACCCAGGATGCCTGGACCCCCGGGACCCAGACGTGGTGGGAAGGACCCCCCGCCGGTGCCTCCGAGGGGGTGTGTGTCCCCGCCTGGATCTCAGACTCCGGCCTCCAGAACTGGGGGGGAAGAGCTTCCTGTTGTCTCAGCCCCAGGCTGTGGCCGTGCGCTTCGCCGCTCTGGGCACTCACACCGTCCCCGCCACGCTGACAGCCCCTCCCGGCCCACTGCAAACCGCAGCAGCAAGCCTGGCAACTGCAGCCGCAGAAGTGCTCCATAAACGAGCAAATGAGCCCCAGAGGAGGGCTCCGGCCTGAGCACCGGGGAGGGCAGGCGGCCGGAACCCGGGCACAGAAGGCTTCCTGGGGGCTGGGCTCAGGAACCCAGCGCAACAGGACAGCTGTGCCCCTCCTGACCCCATGCACCCCCACACTCCCCAGCCCCTGTGGTGAGGGGACACACACCACCCTGGGTCTCCAACTCCTCCCTGGACCTGCTGAGGTGTGGGCAGCCTCCTCTTACACCAGCATCTTCCTGGCTGTGCCCGGCCCCCCACCCTGACCAGCACGGGGGTCTCCCCCACGGACCCAGGGACTCAGCCGACCCGTGTCTGGGGGTCGCCAGAGGCCACTGCAGGAGGGGCTGTGGCTACAGGTGGCTTTGTTTGCTCCAAAAAGAGGAACTCTGAGAATGTTATTTTCCAGAACTCACGCTGGAGAGCAGAAAGGCCGGCAGCTGGCCTGGGCCAGCGTGGTTTCTGCCACTAAACAGAGAGGGGCCAAGCTGCAGGTCACACGTCGCTTCACCGGGAGACGCCGAGGCACTCGGTTAAAGCGTTGTTCCCACCAGCCGCCTGAGCATGCCCCTCGGACCTTGGGGAGCCAGTGGGAGGCCCACCTCCGGCCACTCTCGGGGGGCCTCCTGTGACTGCCCCGGGGGGGGGCAGGAGAGAAGCCCTGGGGCTGGGAAGGGAGGGACACAGGGGACGACGTGGGGGCAGGCTGGGACTAAGGTGTCCCTGGGGTGAGGGATGTTCCCAAATTAACCCACGGGGCCCCCAGGGGGCTCCGCCACAGGGGTCTGAGAGAGCTGCCCCCACCCAGCTCCTCCCTCCCCATCACGGCTCCCACACCAGGAGGGCACTGGCCCCTGGGGGCCAGGACTAAAGGCTTAGCAGACGTGGTTGCTGGAAAGGCCCA
Organism: Mirounga leonina; assembly: GCF_011800145.1. NCBI lineage: Eukaryota > Metazoa > Chordata > Mammalia > Carnivora > Phocidae > Mirounga > Mirounga leonina. The sequence continues at coordinate 830,210 of NW_023270469.1, forward strand.
AGGACAAACAGGTCCCACAGGCCAGTGACGACAAGGCCAGACCCAGGCTCTGCAGCCCACCAGCGTGTCCTCCCAGCCCCCAGGGCCGCCCACCCCACACAGCACACAGCAGAGTGTCTGCAGCCAGTAAGACTGAGGTCCAAGAGCTGGGCAGATGGGGTCAGCCAGGCCGAGGCAGGACCAGTGGGGGCGAGGCACTCGCGCTCGCGGGAAAAGGCCAGACCCCTCCAAGGTAGAGCCCGTCAGGCACCAGTGAGAAGCCCTGGTTCGTAAAAGGCCCTGTGCTCTCTGGGTCCGTGCAAACTGCGCTTAAAACCCCCCCCAGAGCCGGCCTCAGAACAGCCCCCCCCCCCCCCCCCCCCCCCCCCCCCCCCCCCGCCCCAGGACGCAGCCCCTGTGCCCAGCACGGGGAGCAGAAGCTGGTGGGGAGGCTGCCCTCTCCCTCCCAGCCAGGGCAGCCTCCGGCCCTGCTTCATCTCGTGGGACTTTGAGTGTTCTGTTCTAGCAGAGCCCCAGCCCACCCGTGCCCTCCTGGCCTCCCCTGGAGCCCACCCACCCCCTGCAGCTCCAGCCAGCCACGCCGCCCTCCCCCTCACCTGGCTTGACCTGGGAACCTCCCTGGCTACCACCTTTGGTATTCTCCCCTCTCTGCCCCACTCCCAGGAACCAAACCACACCTCCAGATGATTCCAACTTCCCTCCCGCCCTGGGCTGCAAGACAGGGCCACACCCCAGCCCCCGGCCACGGTCTCGCCCCCGGGGTCAACAGGCCTGATGATTCCCCCTGCAAACACCCGTTGGGTCAGCCTAACCGCTCCTTCTCCTGGGCCAGAGCCCAGGCCAGGTCCCCAAGGCTGCTCACCGGGGCCAGCCAAACACCTTCCTGTCTGCGGAGCAAGAAGACAGGTCTGCGGTTCAGGCGGCAGCTTGTGGGCCTCAGGACGCTCATCCAGTGGGCACCACGGCGCAGACCCCGTGGGCTGAACGGCCCTGTCGGCACGCTGGGCTCGGACACCTGGGCCCAGGCTGGGCTGTGACGAGGAAGGCCCCACGCTCGGGGCAGGAGGGGTGGCATGCCGGGGAAACACAGTCTCCCCCAGAGCCCCACAGCACAGGAAGTGGGTCCTGGGCCAATTTGTAAGAGCAAACTGTACATGACTTCTGGAAAGAAATGGGAGAAAGGCCTACTGGCAGAGATTCCTTCGTTGGGACACAAAAAGCATTTGCTATGAAAGGAAAAATGATAGTGGGATTTCATCAAAATTAAAGCCTTCTGCTCATCAAGAGACACCATTAAGAAAACAGAGAGGTGAGCCACAGAGGAAATAAACACGATACATACACGACAGATGGTATCAATAACTTGTAAAGAATTCGTAGAGTTCCATAATAGAAATACAAACACCCAGGGGCGCCTGGGTGGTTCCGACGGTGAAGCGTCTGCCCTCGGCTCAGGTCATGATTCCAGGGTCCTGGGATGGAGCCCCATGTTGGGCTCCTGGCTCAGCAGGGAGCCTGCTTCTCCCTCTCCCTCTGTCTCCCCCCTGCTCATGCTCTCTCTATCTCTGTGTCTCAAATTAATAAATAAAATCCTTAAAAAAATATATTAAAAAAAAAAAAGAAATACAAACACCCAGTAAAACGCGGCCCAAACACTTAGAAGCTTGGGTGAAAGAAGACACACAGACGGCCAACAAGCCCATGAAAAGATGGTCAACATCACTGGTCGTCAGAGAAATACCCAATAAAACTGCCAATTGGCTACATTGCACATCAACTACGAAGACCAGAATTAAAAACAAAAAACCCGACAATATCAGATGTCAGCAAGGAAGCAGAGCAGTTAGAACCCCCCGTTGTGCTCGTGGGAACCTAAAACTACAGCAAGTACTTGGAGAACAGTTGGGAAGTTTCCTGTGAGGTAGATCTACTCGGTGTGTAACCAGCAAATCTCCTCGCAGGCGCATTTCCAGAAGAAGGGAGGAGGTGCGCTCACCAAAGGCCTCGCGCACAAGGGTTCAGAGCCGCTCTACTTGTCACCGTAACACGCTGGACATGACCCACGGTGCGTGAGCAGAGGAAGGGCGTCCACGTGCTGAGACGCGGGGACTCCCGCACAGACACGTCCCGAGAACACAGCGAGGAGCCGGGCCCAGGAGGAGTGCTCCTGGTGCTGTGAAGGTCCGGACGCGGCCAAGCTTATCTCACTAGGAGAGAAATCGGGTGGGGGGCTGAGTGGGGGTGGGGGAGCTGATTTTAGGGAGGTGCCAAGTGATGGAGGTGTTCTGCGCCTTGCCCGGAGACACGACCGTGCGGGCTCACATCCGGGCTCATTCCCGCTGAAGTGCGTGTGTGCTCGAGTCACGTGCACTTACCGTCTGTGAAGGCGACCTCAGCGGGGCCCAGGGCGGCATGCGGGAAGCCGAGGCTGCTCGGGCGGCGGTCAGTCGGCTTTGCCGCCCTAACAAACGAGCGCAGTCCTGCGGCTCTCAACCAGCCACACACACTCACTGCTTGCGCACACCCGCGTTGGCGGGGACAGGCTGGCTGTGGGCGTTCTCGTTCTGGGTCACAGGAGGAGCCCCCTCGGCAGCCCCCAAAGCTGCTGCTCGGGCACGGCAAACCTCAGTCCCCCCACGTGGCACTGGCCAAAATGCCACGTGGCCCCGCCGGACACTGACAAGGCAGGAAGCATCCCCCTCCCCAGAGAGGGCAGGGGTGAGGGGCGGCCTTGCCGTGGAGTGAGTTGTCGGAGACGCATCCCCTGCCCCTGCGGAAGGCCACCCGGGCACTGAGCTGGGGCCGGGAGGCCAGGTGAGGAGGTGACACAGACAGTGTGGGTGGAGGAAGGGTCCCCCAACAGGGCCGAGGGGATGGAAGCCGGCGGGCTGGGAACGGTGAGGATCACACACTCGCTGAGCTCACACGCGGCCTGGGGCACATTTTAACTCCCTAGAGCCTCACACTTCCCCCCCGGAGCGGGCACTCTCTGGAGGAGGAGGTCACAGGACCTGCCCAAAGGTGTGCAGGGAATGGAAAGGCTGGCGTGAGGCCAGGTGGCCTGGCAGCGAAGTTCATGCCCCATAGCTGGTTCCTGGGGTGTGCACGGCAGAGGGGAGGCGGGGGCTCCCTGGGGGCAGCATGCCAAGTGGCCAGCCTGCTCTCTGGTGGGGACTCGCCAGGATGCACCAGGCCGTGTGAGAGCACAGCACAGCTTGCCTGGCCTCTGCCAGCCGAGGGAACTGCCAGGCACTGCCTCCCACCTGTCCCCTCCCCCACGTGGCTCCTAGTTTTAAAGCCAAATCTTCCCAGTCCGGATGCAAGGCTTCAGAGCTGTGGTGTGGGTTCAGGCTCAGGTACAGGAAGCCTTGGCAGGTGGGGACCCCCCTCTACAGAGAGCCCAGGCCGGCCAAGAGGCCAGCAGGCCGGCAAGGGTGCACCGCCAGGCCCCACTGTCCCTTCTCCTCTGACCACCTGCCTGCCCTGTGGCCCCTTTTCTCCCTGAGGCCCTCTTCTGCCCCCCAAAACTTTGGAAGGTCCAGGACTGGGTCCCTGGGTCTCTTCCCACGCATCAGCAGCTTCTGATCCGTCTCCCAGCCGGCCACCAGCTCTGAGCTTTGCCCTGCAGGTCCGTCTCGCCCAGAGGCGTCCGTGTCCAGCCAAACTGGAAGATGCAGAGGGAGCTAACCCTAACCCCGCACACACCTCCCACCCACGGCTCTACCTTACCAGGCCCAGGCCACCCGGCTCCCCCGGGAAGCTCCCGCCCTGCCGCCCAGTCCCACCTTCAGCGCTGACTCCACGAGGCCCCCGGGCCTGCACGACCTCTGACCCCACGTCCTCCACCGCTTGCTCCCTGCGCTCCAGCCACACCGGCCTGGAGCGCTCGAGCGCACGCCCCGCCCCCGCCCTGTTACGATTCCCCGTGAATTTACTATCACCAGCTGGGGCATAGCATGGGTTTCAGGTGCTCGTTTCGCTTGTTTTCCGTCTCCCCTCGTGAGGATTTGTGTCCATGTTGCTCACGTGGTATCCCCCGGGCCTGAGACAGCACCCGACCCGTGTGCTACGTGCTCGGTAAACACTGGTTGAGCGGGTTACTCACAATTATGCAGACGCACAGAAAGACCATTTCTGCCAACGCAAGGCGGCGAGCCCTGAGCCCAGAAGCCTGGGAGAAGGAGGCCAGGCTCTGCGAGGGCGCTGGGTCCGGTGCCGCGGAGGTGAAACCCCAGGGCCGGGGCAGAGGCTCAGGGGCAAGCGCAGGGAAGCGGCCGCCCTCCCTTCGGTAAGTGATGCTCCTCTGCCCAGTTTCCAACGCTGAGCTCCTTCTCAGACCCACAAGCCACTGAGGGAGGAGCGGCTGTGCCCGGCGGGACCGGGGCCTCGGCGAGCCGCCTTCCACCGCTCTTGCCCCCAGACTGCCCCCCGAGCACCCAGCCCTTGCGGAGAGAGGCGCCCAGTCTGAAGGCCGCCAGACGGGGGAAAAGGAAAGATCTTATTTTGCTTTCTTTTCTTTCCTTTCTTTCAGCACTCCTCGCGAGGCCGGGCTGCTGGGTGCATCCTCGCGGTCGTGGCTTGAAGAAGACTTTGTCTCTCCTCCATCTTGAAGGGTAATTTCAACGACTTGAAGGTTGGTGGTTTTGTTTATTTCTCACTGTTTTCACGGCTCTGGACGAGAACGCTCTGCGGTGTTCATCCTTGTTCTTCTGCGAGAAGACTCCCCTCTGGCTCCTTTTAAGACTCTCCGTGTGTCTTGTTCTCCGCGGTTGGAATGTCAGGTCTGCATATGGGAGTTTCGAGCTGTTGTCTCTGGCTTTATCCTGCTCTCGGCTGCTCCGGTCTGTGGTTTGGTCTCTGCCATTAACTGTGCAAAGTTCTTGGGCATAATTCCTTCGAATGTTTCTTCTGCTCTATTCTCTGGCTCTTCCGGTATTTCAAGTCCGTGTGTGCTGCGCCTTTTGGAACTGCTCTGAGGCTCGTGGATGCTCTCCTTCCCCTCGTGTTTTGAGCTGGGAACCGTCCGCTGACCCACCTTCCCGCTCGCAGACTCTCCTCCACCCTGTGGGTCCATCAGGAGCCCCAGACGGGGCTCCCCACTTCTGCCCCAGTATGGATTGCGTGCGTCTCCGTCTCTCCTTCCCAGCTGCATCTCTGTACCCACACCATCCATCTGCTCCTTCCTATTGCCCACCGTCCCCACCGGATCCCTCGGCGTATCAATCCTGGCTGGTTAAGCTCCCCGGCGAGAACCTGGCATCTGTGTCTTGTCTGAGTCGGCTCCCATGTCTGCGCGGCCTCCTCAGTCTGTGTCATTTCTTGCCTCTTGGAATGCCTCGTAATTGTTTTACTGTTGGAAGCCAGACATACTGGATTGAAAACAGTCCCAGAACTTCCGGTGAGCGTCTGATCTGAGCACCAGGAGATGCGGTGCTGAAAAGCACGCCGGTGCCCCGGAGCATTGCCAGGCCCCTCGCACTGCTCTGGGGCCTGGGTTCTGTGGGGACCATACATCAGTCATGCCCACGAAGAGCCTGGCAAGCAGGGGCTCGTTCCCTCGGGAACGGGGGTCTGGGCAGCAGGTGCTTGTCGAGGTGCATGTCAACCACAGCGGTGGCCATGTTAGTCTTCCTCTTCTTCTCTAAGACTCCCAGAAAACATGGCCAATCGCGATCCTGGAAAATGTTTTCTTGGTCAGGGCAAGCTTCCTAGAAGAAACGAGGGGCCTCAGCAGCTCCAGGGGCAGGGACTCCGTGCTCCCCTGAGCCCTGATTGCAGGGCTGACACACTCACCCCAATAGCTCGAGCCACACCGAGGGTGAGCAGTGCGGGGGGCAGAGCGCCGGCCTCGTCCTCCTCATCTGTAAAGTGGGCGTAGCTCGGTCCCTGAAGATGCAGACGCCTGGGGGCTTTTCTTATCATTCGAGCCCGAGAGGAAGTCAGCTGAGGAACGGCGGCTGCCAGAATGAGGGAGAACAGCCCAGTTCCAGGGGTGCTTTAGTGTTGGGGGGAGGGGAGAGACAGAGACGAACGCAGAGAGAGACAGGGAGACAGACGGACAGACAGTCGACGGGAGCTTGCTCACAGAGGTCAGCGCCTCTGTGGGGTCTAAAGAGCCCCGCTAGGCCTTCAGAGGGACCCGGAAGGTCCCGACCTCACCATCAGGGGACGTGGCGGTGTCCGGGTGGGCAGAGTGGCCATAAACGAAGGCTGGAGGTGCTTTGCAGGGACCTGTCCGCCTCCCGGCTCTGGCCAACCGCTGTGGGCAGTTCCCCGGTGGCCTGAGGCAGGATGGGGACAGCCTGGCTGACGCCTGGTCGGGTCCTGGCCTGTGGCAGGCAGCCGCCCCACGGTGTGCCCCAGAAGCCCGCGGGGTGGGTCCTGCCCAGCAGAGAGGACGTTCCCTCCCCCTCAGCCCCAGGCGGATCCCACCGTCTCCGAGCAGCATTTCCCGGGCTCCAGCAGGGGATTTGGATCCTCCTGCCCCGTGTTGGCAGGAGCTGGTACCCTCCAGGAGCGGCGGGGGCCCAGGGGGCCGCCATCCAGGGTTGTGAGCACCTGGCAGCCCAGATGAGTGATCTACTGGGGCACCGCTGGGATGTATTCAATCAGTGCTGCTTTTGACTCAGTCTCAGTATCTGTATTATTGGCCCAATGGGGTGTGACCGGCTCCTCGAGGGTCTGTCCAAGCCGCTTGAGTGGGACTAAGAGCATAGGGCTGAGGCAAGTGGCCAGGGCTGTGGGGGCTTATCTCCCCCACGGCCCAGCTCTCGCACACAGCCCACCCCCATGAGCCCGAGCCCCAGATCCAATCCGACTCTGTCCTCACCGCACTGCCCATCTGGGAAGCCAGGGAGGAACTGCTCCCACTTGAGGCTGGTGCTGGGGTGAAATTCAGCACACCTACCTGTCGCAGGTTGAACCCCACCCCTCCAGGTCCATACTGAGGTCCCGACCTCCTGTACTTGCGAAAGTGACCTTACTTGGAAACAGCGTCATTGCAGATGTGATTCGTTAAAATGACGCCATCAGGGTGAGTCCTAACCCAGTATGCCTGGTGTCCTCACAAAAAGGGGGAATTTGGACACAGAGACAGACGCAGAGGCAGGAAGAAGCCGAGCGAGGTGGAGGCAGAGATGGGTGATGGGTCTACCGGCCGAGAGAGGGGCCCCAGAAGGAACCAGCCATGCCGGCACCTCGGTCTGGGACTCCTGGCCTCCAGACTGTGGGAGAGTAGATTTCTGTGGTTCAAGCCGCCCGGTGTGTGGGACTTGGTCACGGCAGCCCCAGGACACTTGCACTCACCGTCATAGCAGCCTTGGCCATCGATGTGGGGCCGGAGCAAATGGCCTGGACTGGGTGCCACTCCTGTAAATCCTGGACGGTGGAGGGTCCTGGGGGCCTTGGAGGCCTGGCATAGCAGGATTGAGGTCCAGACCTTTTTCATCATCCCAAAAGGAAACCCCACACCCAGTGGTACTCGCTCCCCAGTTTCCCCAGTGCCCTCCCCTCCGGGCCCTGACAACCCGAATTTGCTCTCTGTCTCCGTGGATGTACCAGTTCTGGATGTTTCCCATACAGGGAATCACACATGTGGCGTTCTGAGACTGGCTTCTTTCACCTGACGTATGTTTTATGATCAGCATTTTTAAGTGAAATAGAATAAAATGGAAAATACGTGCTTTGGGAAGTGCAAACCTAGGACCCCCCCCCCACCATGTCCTTCCCCAGAGCAGAGCCCGGGGAGCTCACACAGGCCCAGGACACGCACGCACCCGCTCGTGACGGTGAAAACAGGACGGCCCCAGGGCCGGGGGATGGAGGTCAGAGACATCTTGCAAAGGCAGGAACGAGCCACAGGGGAGCCGTGAGGGGCTGCAGGCGATGGGGGGGGGGCGCAGGGCAGCCCCGGGGGCTTGTTTCACCATAGAAGGGGTAATAAACACTGAGATGCGGGGACACTCACAGCATGTGCAAGTGACACGCAAGTAACGTGCAGGCCACGGTTCAGGGCAATTCTCGATAAAAACACATGATGCTTGCTCATCTGATTCCCACACAACAGATGAAGAAGTGAGGCTCCCGAGGGGCCACCTGGCTCCCGCCGTTCCCTGGGGTCTGCAAGAGTGCTCACCATGCTGGAGGATGCAGCCCTGGGACCCTGGTCCCACATCTCAGGCCCCAGGCCGGACGCCTGGGAGGTCTGAACCTGGAGGAGGTGCCGGGTTTGAGGAAGCTGCAGCTGGGGGACCCTGGCTTCGGGGAGGGAAGAAAGTGCCCCAAAGGACACTGCCCCCCAACCTGCCACAGCCCCCACGGCCACCGCCAGGGGCCCTGACACACCCGCACCCACTGAAAACCCAGGATAAGGGCCGAGGACAGTGGACAAGGCCCCTCTGTGCTCTACCCCTGCCTGGACACCAGTCCCCCTACCTTCTGGTGGAGGCGACAGCTGGTCCCCCTCTGGGCAGGCCCTGATTCCTGTCCCACCATCCAGACCCTGCGCCCAGGGCCACCTCTCATTCAGCTGTTCCTGGAACCGCATAGGTGGTGACCTCAGGGCTGGAAGAAGGACAGGAGGAAGGAGGCATGGCCGTGGCCCCTGGCGCCTCTGTGTTCTCATCGGCCAGGTGGCCCCGCTGTCTCTTCCTCCAGAGTCAGGGAGGTTCAGCCCCTCTCCCCAGCCCCACCATCGCCCCTGCTCCAGCCCGGCCTCAGACTCCCCCGTCACTGCACGCTGCTCTCGCCGCTTCTGCCATCGTCCTCGAGGGAGGGGCCGAGTGAGGACAGAGGGAGCATCTCTCCTTTTCCTTTCTCTTCCCCTCTTGAAGCAAGACCAGAAAAGGTGTTCATTCCGTAAAGTAGACAGGTCTTAATATGGATCCCAAAGCAAGGTAAAAACAGTAATATTTGTTGAGTCCCAACCTCGCCGGAGCAAAGATCTGAAGTAAGTGGGAAGCAGCCATGAGGCCCCGGGGACAGTGTTCTGGGCCGAGCGAGCTGCAGGTGCAAAGGCCCCGAGGCAGCCATGCCTGACTCCCGGCTGCTGTGCTTCTGAGAAGAGCTGGGCCCTGTTGCTGCCCACAGTGGGGTCTCAGGGCAAAGGGCCCAGCCAGACCTGGGGGGTGCCCTCCTCCCGGCTGGCGGCTAAGGCTCTTTGTGGGTCCTGCCCCGGGATGCTCCCCGGTCGGTGGCGGGGAGGAGCCAGCCCCTTCCGGAGGAAGGGTTGTTTTGGTGGCTAGGCTCCTGGGGCTGGAGGGGCGGGGGCGCAGGAGGGGGGAAACGGGCAGCAGGTGCCGCTTCTAACAGCTTTGACTGGCTGGCAGTTGCCTCTGAAATCCAGGGCACATCTGTGCTCATCAGTTGGCCAACAGATGGGCCTGGTTTAATATTTTTGGATTCAGTTAGACTCGGGGCTGATGTGAACCCATACGGAGCACAGGTGTGAGAAAACAGCATCCTGCGGCAGGGCGGGCGGGGGGAGATCGTACCAGCGGGCAGAGGGGGGATGGGCACTTGCTTGGGGCTGGAGACCCTGCCGGTGCCCCTGGAGAAGGATGCTCATCCTGTCCCTCGGGTTTGGCTGCAGATTTTGATAGGAGCTTCTTGTGAAGCTCTGGACACTGTAATCCCTTAGTCTGTCCTGGGGGTGATAACAGGCCGGCCGGCGGGGCCGGGCCCGTGGAGATAATTTGGAAGGAGGCAGAGCAAGGCCTGGGCAGAGCCAGATGGCCGGTGTCGCGGCTGATTTTCCCACCAGCAACTGCTTTTGTTACTTAATCGTGTCACAGGCAGGAAAGCACCCGCCCTGTGCCCAGTATCTCTGGGGCCACCTTCTCGGCTGGCCAGGGGAAGTTCCCGGGAACCACGATAACGCTGCCGGATGTGGCCTGGACTTCACAGCTCCAGCCAGGATCCTGCAGACAGGGCCCCCCCAGCAACTGTTTGAGACGGGAGCAGGGAAGCAATGTGACCTCTGACGTGCCCGGAGGGCCTGGCCAGGAAGGTGTCCTGCGGCCAAGGCCGACCAGCTGGTCAGCAGCAGCCCCGGCCAGGCCTCTTTCTGCTCTCGGGGTTCTGCAGAGAACGGCCTGCTTCCTGTCAGAACCCCTTGTTATCCCAGCTGAGGGTGGGGAAACTGAGGCCCGGGGTAGTCAGCGAGGCTGCCCCAAATCACAGATGTGCAGCCAGGGCCCCAGGCACCGTGGGCTGAGTGCGTGGCCGTGACTTCACCAGCTCGCCAACCTAGATGGTCCCAGGAAACCCGCCGCAGTTTGTGGGCATCATCCCTGTTCGAAACAACACAAGCTTCTCCCGGGGTCAGCCAGCCTGTCTTGTGCAGCCTCCGTGATTGCACCATCACTGCTGAGCATGAGGATCCGACCTGAGGGGCTCCAGCCCAGCTGCCCCCAGCACGTGGACACGCAGAGGCGCGGCAGATCACATCTGCTTCCTGGGCCCAAGCATTCATTCATTCGACAAATATTCAACGACCACCTGCTGTGTGTCAGACACGGCTTCAGGTGCTGGGGACGCAGCGGGGAAGAGACAAGCTGGTGCCCGCCCTCCATAAATATAAATAGCACTATTTGGTGCACGAAGGGAAAGTTAAAGAAATTAGGATGCTTCATTTTAAAAGTAAGAATTGAGATTTTGGGTGCAAACAATAAAAGCTAACCTCTTCTGGGCTCCTAGCTCGTGCTAGGCAGCAGACACGAATGTCCACGAACCTCCATCAGCCTCCTGGCCTCCCCTGGGAGGAAGACATTGCTGAGGGTCCCCGCGGTCTTAGGAGGGGACGCCGGTGGTGGTGGTGGTGAGCACGGCGCCTTCCAAGAGGGGACTCCGGGCTCCCACAGCACACGTCCCTAACCAGCTGCAGCCTGGTTGGGTGGGAGGGGCTCCTCAGGTGCAGGGAAACGACATCGCGGCTCCCACGGAGCCTCTGGACTTGAGGGCTTATGCCTCTGGACCCTCTGCCCAGAGCGCTCCCTGGCCCTCATGCTACATTTGTGACATCCCAGCAGAGGTGCCCCGAGCACCTTGCCAGGACAGGCCCCCGCACCCACCGCCACCATTCTGGGCTGTGTCCTCCGTGCTCAGGGTCCACGTGAAGGGCCAGCCTTGAGGCCCCAGGCACTGCCACGAGGCTGGGAGCCTGCTATCATCCCCAGGACAAACCCACCATCTCCCAGCCTTCTGGGTGCTGAGTGCCCGCGTGGTCCCGGCCTCCAGCCTTCTCTCCTCGCGCATCCCTGCCCCAGCCTCAGGGAAATTCCACCTCTCCCTCTGGGTCCTGTCCCTCCGCCTTCTCTGAGCCTTTGCCCTCATCCCCGCCCTCACAGGTGCCCACGGTGAGCTCACCCCCTCCCAAAGGCCAGGACCACCAGGGACGCTCCCTTGCAGCCAGGCACAGCCATGGGACCCTATGGCCAATAACCGGGAAGGGGAGACCTGCCTGGAGGTTCTGGGCGAGATTTTCCTCCCAGGTGCCTTGTCTCCCTTCCTTGAATGCCGTGGTCAGACGTTGTGGTAACTGGAGCTACGGTAGTCCGATGGAGACATGAGCCAAGCCCACACACCGGGGACGGCAGAGCAAGGGTGGAGAGCGCCCAGGAGCCTGATGGTGTCATTGGCTGGCCGCATCTAGTTCCACACCACCTCCCTCCAGGCTGCCTGAGAAGTAAATGTCTGTGCTTTGTAAGCCACTGTTGGCTGGACACTCTGCTCCTTGCGGCCAAAAGCATCCCCACCGAAACACAGAGCTCTGCGCCTGGGAAGCCCTAGGCCACCCTGCATGGGGGCCTAAGCGGAGAGAAAGTGCAGAGGGGAGCAGGACAGCCCTGTCACGCCCAGCCTGGTGACCTGGGCCTCTGTTACCCATTTGAAATTGGAGAGGGTCCTCCTTGCTGCCCCCAGCTGAGGATCCTCCAGTGCACTCCAATCTGGACCCAGCAGGCCATCTCTGAGGCTTTGTCAGCTCAATCACCCATGAGTCCGAGACCTTAGGAGAGGACACTTTCCTGGCAGAGTGGGATGGTGGTGTACACCTGGGGGAGGGGATTTCTGAAGAACTGCCCAGAGGCCAGCATGGAGATGACCGTGGAGGATGGCTTGTTCCGGGCTGGGATGCTGAGCACCGTTAGCCTTGCTTCAGTGCGAGATGGGGAACCAGTGAAGGTTCTGAAGTGGAGGCATCCCCCTAGTCCAGTCTGAGCATTGACCTGTTCCCATCACCCGGGACGCCCAGGTGTCTCTCAAGGTCTGCTTCGAGGAGGCTCAGTATGGTGGGGGAAGGAGGCAGGAGTTCTGAGGTCCTCTGTGTGGCCAGGGGAGACATCTGAGCCCTCCTTCTCCCCTGAGAAGACAATCCTGCAATGGGCCATCTGGTTTACCCCTGGTGCTTCCCCAGCCTGGGTGGGAGCCAAGTATGAGGAGAGAAACAATGGTGCTGGGGTGCTGGGGGCCCCCAGACATGTGCACCAGCCCCTTGCCTTGCTGCCCCCTGACATCCTCAGGAGACCAGGGTGGCAGGCTTGCTCACGCCACACTTGGCAGGTGGGGAAAGGGAGTCTTGGGGGGTAACAGGGCAGCCAGCGGGAGTCAGGGCTGGGCCAGGTCCGTCAGAGCCCAGACACCCCCAGGGGCTGCTAACCCCCGGCAGGTGGAGATGAAGTCTGGCCCGCACACTCCTCCCTCCGCCCACGTGAGGAAGGGAGGCTGCTGGAATAGGAGCCATATGGCCCAGATTCCCGGCTTCCAGGAGACAAGCGGGAACAAGACCTCACCTCCCAGCTACTCACATGGCTGAAAATATTTACATCCAAACACGTTCCGATGTGCCATATTTTTGCCTCCAGCCAGCCTGGGAGTCTGTCCTCACCACCTGGGAGGGAGCTATGCCCGGTTAGGGAGGGTTTGCCTTCCCGGGGGCTGACAGCAGTTTTGCAGGAAGCCCCCGATGAAGGAGCCCCCGCGGGCGGGTCGGTCGGACGCACACCGCGGTCTGTGGGTTCCGAGATGGGACGATGAGGCCAGAGCCCAGCCTGCGGGGTGCCCCCGGCTCGGGGCCCTTGCCTGGGCTGCTGGCTCCGCTCAGGGCTGCCCCACGGCAGCGGCATGGTAGGACTCCCCGTCCTGTGTCCTCCCGGGAGAAGGCCTCCCTGCACCTGAGGCACAGCCGGTCACCCCCAGCCCAGCACACCTCTCTGTGTCCTACGCGTACGTTGCTCCTGGTTCCGCCGTCCTTTCTCTCCCGGCCCTGCGAGTCCTGCAGGGACGGGACTTGGCCTTGCCCCCAGCTCCCCGCCCAGAGGACGGCCTTGTCCCGGTGCAGGGACAGCTCGTGTGTGGAAGGAGAATGCACGGGGGTCAGGGCGGGGGGTCACCCAGATCCCGTGAAGTGGGGATAACTTATAACGACAGCCACACCTTCGCGGTGGTGTCCGTCCCACGGCTGCTTCAGTGGCCCCACAAGTGGGACAGGACAGAACCTCACTCTGGTCTGGGCTTCTGGAGGCCAGAAGTCCAAGAGCAAGGGGTCAGCAGGGCCACACTCTGTCTAAAGGATCAGGGGAAGAGTGCTATGGGCGAGACGTGTCCCCACAAAACCCCTATGTTGAAGCCCTGACCCCAGTACCTTCTTTTTTTAAGATTTATTTATTTATTAGAGAGAGAGAGAGCACGAGCAGGGGGAAGGGCAGAGGGAGAGGGAGAAGCAGGGTCCCCGCTGAGCAGGGAGCCCGACGTGGGGCTCCATCCCCGGACCCTAAGATCACGACCGACACCCAACCAACTGAGCCACCCAAGCGCTCCGCAGATAAGGTCTTTACAGCGGTGATTAGATTAAAATGAGGCTGTTGGGGTGGCCTTGACCCACTCTCACTGCTGTCCCTCGAAGAGGAGGAGGTTCGGACGCGCAATCCTGCACGTGATGTCTACAGCGGCTTTATTCACAACGGCCGAACCTGGAAGCAGCCCGGTGCCCTTGAGCAGCTGATGGATAAGTAAGCTGTGGCCCGTCCACACCCTGGATGAGAGAACGAGCTGACAAGCCACGGAAAGACCCGGAGGAGCCAATCGGGAAGGCTGCGTGCAGCATGAGTCCAACCACCTGGAAGAGGCAAGAGGACCGTGGTCGCCCCGGGCTGAGGGGAGGGACGAGCAGGGAGCACAGGGGGTCTCAGGGCAGTGAAAATACTCCCCATCCTCACACGTGGGTCCAAACCCATAGAATGTGCAGCCCCAAGTGTGACCCGCAGGTAAGCTGAGGCTTCTGGGTGATGACAGGTGTCCGAGCAGGCTCACCGACCGTCACTAATGCGCTGAGCGGCTGGGGGTGTGGGCCGAGGGCACGTGGGAACTGCCTTCCTCTCAGTTTTGCTGTGAACCTAAAACTGCTCTAAAAAATCGTCTGTTTAAAACAAACAAAAATCTGGCCCCGTGGAGCCGACCTTCTAGTGAAAGGACAGGTAATGCACAAAATTAGTAAGTAAACTGTTGATCACATCAGAAAGTGACACCTGGTATTTGAGAAGAACCAAGCGGGGTGGGGGAGGGGGCTGAGAGGACAGGGTGGTCTGGGAAGGGAGGACGATGAGCTGTGGGTGCATGGCGGAGGGGCACTCTCGGTGGGGACAGCCATCGTGCCAAGGCCCTTGGGCACCGAGCCTGGCCTGTGCATGGAACAGTGACGAGACCAGAGTGAGTAGGGGCAGTGTGGCAGCAGATGAGGTCTGAGACCGCGCCCCCCACCCCCCACCCCACCCCCGCTTAGAATCCTGGTCCTGCCCCTCCCCCAGGACACACCTGTGACCCTCTGGAGACCCCAGGGGATTGGGGTTTATGAAGGCAACTGCAGCCATCCTGGGGGTTCTGGTGCCCCAGGACCCCCATATTCCCTGCCATGGATCCCAAGGCCCCTTCCCCAGGGTGCAGCACCCAAACTTCCTGGGCACTGGGTGAGCTTGGAGAAGCCAGAGAGGGGGCTGGAGGGGTCCCTACACATGGGGGAGGAGTCAGCTAGAAGGCCACTTAAGGCCAGAGCCAGCTTCCAGATGGCTGAATGACAACCTGGTCATACTCTGATAATGTGGGGAAAGGGAGTGAGTAAGCCAGGTTTTGTCCCCGCCCCCCCCCCTGAGTCTTCCCCTCCCCCCTCCTCCATGATCTTCTTTTTCTCCTGAGAAGACCCTGTGTCCCACCCGACACGGAGCATCCAGGTGTGCTCTGAGCTCAGTGCCTCCTTGGTCAGGGAGGGCGCCTCAGGGACCCCTGAGGGTGTAAAGTGGGGGGGTCTGGTCATCTGTAGCAGGGAGGCCCCCACCCCTGCAGGCATGACTGGGACAACGTCGGCATCCTGCTGCTGACCTCATAGGACCCCCTGCCACGTCTTGACCCTACAGGAGTGGCTGCCTCCCACTGTGGGGGCATCAGGGCATGACAAGGGCAGAAGCGTTCTGCCGGCCTCAGGTCCTGTGGACAGGAAATGCGACAAAGTTGAGCCAAGGTCAGGCAGGGCTGGGGAAGTGCACAGAACCTCTGAGAAGTGGCCGGGACACAGAAATAAACAGACATGTGAATAGATGCTTCTTACTGTGGTATGAGACGCGTCGGTCAGGGCTGCCCTGGTGGCCACATCCAGAACATAATTCAAACTAGCTCAACCTAGGGAAGTTGGAGTGCCTGGAACACTGGCACGCAGGAAGGTTTCAGGCATGGCTGTATCCAGGGACTCAGCAACGTTGTCTCATCGGGCTTCTGCTCTCCTGGTCTCTGCCCTTCCAGGCACAGTGGCCACGGCAACTTCAAAGTCAGCCCATCACAGCCCTACCTGGAGGAACGCGAACTCAGCCATGTCTGTGGATCCATCCCACAGGCTGCCCTGGGTCATGGGCCTTCGCCTTTGATGGTCGGAGTGGGTGGCATGACTGCACCCTCCTGGGGGAAGAATTCCCCCAAAAGAATCAGAAGAAGTGGGTGGGAAGAGATCCAGGTGTGTGATTCGGCAGTTCCCAAGGGGTGAGAATTTCTGACACGTTAGCAAGGGATACTGATGCTGTGGGCTGGGGGCCTGCACTCCTCCCTGGTGCTTCTGCTTCGAGCCCTGGGGTGTCTGGGGTTTGGAGTGAACAAGTGCAGAGCAGGGGGTGGTGATTTGGGGCCATGGGAGCCGCAGGAGGAGAGGCTCGGAGGTGAGCCGGGCCGGCGTACCCAAGGCGGGGTGGCCGGGAACGCAGGGACGCCAGCACCCCACGCCCCACGGTCCAGGGAGTGGCTGCCTGCAGAAAAGCTGCTGTAGGAGTTTGAATTTCAGCAAGAGAAGTTTGGGATTGAAGGCATCATGTAAGTGACAGCAGAGGGGGACTGAAGGCATCATGTAAGTGACCTGCTCTGGTCCCAGTGAACTAGAACCTTGAGGGCAACACAACCAACCTCCAAACCACAGCCCACGCAAGAGGAGCACGCAGCTGGGGCAGGCTCAGGCCACGGCCACCGCTGCCGACTCCCAGAGGGAGCAAGGAGCGTCCCCGGGACACAGAAACGCCAGGTTCAGGACACGCTGCCTACGGTGGGATGGCCGGGCCCCCTTCTGCTGTGAAGTTTTATTCCTTAAAATTAGAAGATCTGACGTCTAAAATGCTGCCGTCTCAGTGAGGGTGGATGGTGGTGCACCTGTGTGTTATGGCCTCTAAACTTGTGTTGTTTGGGAAAAAATGTTAATATGAACTTAAACTTCTAAAAAGTAGATAGAATGTAAAATATACAAAGATTCTTTCCTGATGGACACAAGCCAATTTCTACAACAATCCAAGGGAAGATCATTTCCATGTGACAGAACCACAGGGTTGTCCACACAGACGTGGTTGGGATCATGTGGCCTCTTCAAAACAACCAGCGTCTGCAACGTGGTGCTTTGCAGAAGGTCAGGCCTCGGTGCCTCTCGTCCCCAGGATTCCAGGCACCTGGAAGAGCCTCCTTCTGGCCAGGCCTCCATGCCCCCCAGCCCCACAGCTGTCTGAAATAGCCCCCTGGCGAGGACCCTTCACTCGGGGTCCCCTGCGAAGCCTTTCCCCAGTCTTGGGGGCTGTCCCTGCGAAGGCAAACTGTCGGTCCCTCAGCTCGGAGGGCCTGGCCATGATGCATCTCAATTCCACCTGACCCCACCCATCATGTACCACTTACCAGCTTATTTTCCTCATGTTGGTGCTCTCCTTTGGCAGGGTTTACGTAGTTCCCAGGCTCCAAGCTCTATGGGTAGAATGTTCTGGAAGATTCTAGACGGTTTGTCGGTCTACCAGAGCCAATCTCCTCCTCTTTTAAGCTGTTGCCAAACCCAAGGCAGGATGGAGAGGAGGAAAAAAAGGGCAAACAGGAAAAATGGCCTGCATGCCCCAAAGAGGGGCCTTTCTCCTGGGACACACGGTGCCCAGGCCAGCTGAGCCTAGCCTCATGGCCTTGTGGGCTTGGTTGCTGAGACCGTTGCTGAGGTGGGGGGCCGGATGCAGGCCTCTGTGCAGGCAGGGCGGCTCAGCCCGGAGAGTCAGAGAGAAACCGGGACCCAGGACAGGGGCCCGGCGAGGTGACTCACCACCCTCCACCTGGGGCTCCTCAAAGGGAAAGTGGCCCCGGAGAGCGGGTTTTCCCCATCTGCAGCATGGCCGCTCAAGGGAGCAGGGTGGGCAGCACCCCAGGACCCAAAGGGTGCCGCTCTGAGGCGGGCGGCGGCAGGCGGGTACCTGTCCCCTAGGAGTGCCAGGTCATGCAGGGGCGACAGTCTTCCGTCTGTGGCTGGCTTCCCCTCCCCCCCCCCAAGGCTCCATTTGCTCCTCCGTGGAACGGGCCACCTTGCTTGGGCTTGATGCTCCTGGAGGGGCTGGGAGGGGGCGAGGAGCAGAGGGGCCCAGACTGGGGAATGTGGGGGGCCTCCTCACAGCAGGACCCTCCACTCTGTGCCTCTGGCCACCCTCTGGGCCTCACCTGGATCCACCCTGGGTCCCAAACCCCGGCCCCCCGGCGCCCTGGCTGGCAGCGTGACCTCTCTGAGCCTCGTGGCCGGATGTGACTGGTTCCAGTCTCACCAGGGGATTCGGCGGTCATTCTCTCACTCGAGCATCACACCCTTCCTCAGACTCTGCCCTTCCTGGGGCTCAGCCCCAAAGCCCCCGTCTTGCTCATTGAGCCCACTTCACACAGTGAGCCTGCCAGGCTGCCACCCTCAGGCAGCCCATGTCGTCCTGGCACAGGCCATGAGCCATGCCCCCCCAGCGTCGGGGACACCCTCTGCCATGATCCAAGCTCCCGAGGCCTGCCCTGAGCAGCTGGGCCTGGAGCAGCCCCCGTCTTAGCACACCAACCGACCCGGGGTCCTGGACCCAGTGATCCACTTCCCCTGAACCAGCCCGAGAGCTGGGAGTCGGCGGGGAGGGCGGGGAGGAGAGCTGGCCATTCTTGCTGAGTCCCTCGGAGCTGCTGCGTGTGGAGCAGAGCCCCAGAGCAGAGTCCTGAGGGCAGGAGAGGGAGGGATGCGTACCGGGGAAGTTACAGACGAGGGCAGGGGGCAGGCATGCAGACATTGCCTTGTGCACTCGCTCGCCCATCCAGCAGGCTTGGCTGGAGCCGGGGCTGCGTGCTAGGTAACACAGCCATCCCCAAGAAGAGTGGGTCCCAGCCCGGGGCAGGGGGACTGGCCCACAGCAACCAGAATGCCAGGCCCTGATGCCGCAGTCTCCAGGGGCTGCGGGAGCACAAGACGGGCGCTGCCTGAGGGCTCCGAGGGGTGTGTAGGGCGTAAGGTGAGGCTAGAGTCTGTGGGTGGAGGGGGGAAGCCTGGGGGTGATAGAGGCGCCGTGGGGAGAGCAGCAGCTCCAAATGGGAGAGGCTTACATCGAGAGGAGGGGGCAGAGCATGGGGGTCTCCTGGGTCACCTCTGGCTGGCGTCTGGCCAGATCTCGGGGCAAAGGGCGGCTGCTGAAGGTTTAGGAGGAGGAGTGGGGTGACCACAGTGTGGTTTGGGCAGAGCTTTCTGCTGTGGTGGGGGGGGGGCTGGGAGCCATGGGGCTCGGGGGAGGGGGCGGCTTCTGCAAACACCTGGCGGGGAGGCGACAGGTGCGTGGGCAACAGCGAAAATCCTTCTCTTCCAAAGGGCTGCTCTGGACAGGGGCTTTGGCTCAGCACGCAGAAAGACCGGCTGCGCTCAGCATAGGGAGAGCTTCCTAGGGATAACTCGCCCTGCTGGAGGTGGGCATGACTATTCTAGCCTTGCCCTGAGTGGGCCCTTCCCAGCGTGGGGGGCTCACGGGGGCCACCACCAACCGTGACGGAGCAGGATCTGTATGTGAATTGTTCCATTGACTCCTCACCACAACCTGTGTGGTGGATACCACGGTCCTCTTATTTTCCAGGTGAGGAAATTGAACCCCAAGGGCACCCAGCAAAAACAGCTAATGTGGGGGTGACCCTCGAGGTCCCTGACTCCAGAAGCCTCACTGTGGTGGGTTCACCAAGGCTGGAGGGCCCTGGCCGACACAGTGCATGGGAGGGGTCTTCAAGATGAGCTAGAACAGCAGGTCTTTACTTAGAAATCAGGGAGGTCCATGAACTTGTATAGGAAAAAAAATTACATCTGGAGTCCACTAACCTCTACCCAAAACTTAGCATGAACATAGGCATGGAGCCATGCCGGGGACTTCAGCACCAGCAGGGCCCGGTGCACCTGCCGTGTTCCTAAGCCATGGTACGATAGTGGGGACTTCATAGGGTTCTGCCTGATAAGTCCCATCACGTTTCAGAATGCAGTTCACGCTCATCACTACTTCAAACTCATGGTTGAATGAAGAAGCACATGTATTGGAAATTTTTTTTTAACATTTTGGCAACTACATTTGAATATAATGGGTTTCCTTTTTAATTCTATGAAAGCATTTGTGTTCTCACACATGTCAGCATGCAGAAAGATCGGCTGGGCTCAGTTTAGGAAGAGCTTCCTAGGGGTAACTCGCCCTGTTGGAGGTGGGCATGACTACTTCTGTATTTTGAGAAAAGGGCCATTATTTTGGTTTCATCACCAAAGGGGCCTGCGGCACCAGGAGGGCTGAGGCTGGTGGTTCAGGATCAGCCTGCTCCTGGGCTGTTTCCAGGGCGGGCTCCAGCAGAGCTGCCCTCCCCGCCCCCAGGAGCTGCACCATAAACTAACTGCAGCCGGGAATCCCTGAAGCCCTGCCCATATGTGCAGAGTTTCCACGTATCTACCCAGCCGAGCACATGGTAACTTCCTAGTGCTCTGGGTTTGCTCAGTGGCACCCTGAACTGGGCAGTGGTGGCCGGGGCTTTTAGTCCTGGGGTGGCCTCGTCTGTTCTGCCCTGAATAAGCCATCTGGGCTCTGGGCTAGAGAGTGCTGGCCCTGCTTGGTTCACGTGGAGCTACTCATACCCCCCGTCTGACCTATTCTGGGGCTTATATCCTCTTGTGACTTATATCTCTATTCTGGGGGCTTGTGACTGAGGACATTACCTTTGTGGGCCCAGTCCCTCCTCTGTAAAGCAGACTGACGTGAGATTTGCATAGAATCATGTTTCCACTGATCCACCCATCCTCTCAAACATCCATTCATCCACTCATCCATCCATCCACTCACCCATCCATCCATCCATCCATCCACCCGTCCATCCATCCAGTCATCATCCATTGATCTATGCATCCATCCACCCACCATCCATTTACCCATCCACTCACCCATCCATCCATCCATCCACCCACCCATCCATCCAACCACTCATCATCCATCTACCCATCCACTCAAACATCCACTCATCCACTCACTCATCCATCCACCCATCCACTCAAATATCCACTCATCCACTCACTCATCCATCCACCATCCATTCACCCATCCATCCATCCATCCACTCATCCATCCATCCATCTACCATCCATTCACCCATCCATCCACTCACCCATCCATCCATCCACCCATCCACTCATCCATCCACTCATCATACATCCACCCATCCACTCAAACATCCACTCATCCACTCACCTGTCCATCCATTCACCATCCATTCACCCATCCATCCACTCATCCATCCATCCACTCATCCATTCACCCATCCATTCACTCATCCATTCACCCATCCATTCACCCATCCATTCACTCATCCATTCACCCATCCATTCACTCATCCATTCACCCATCCATTCACTCATCATCCATTCACCCATCCATCCACTCATCATCTATTCATCCATCCATCCACTCATCATCCATTCATCCATCCATCCATTCGTCCATTCATCCATCCATCCCTCCACTCATCATCCATTCATCCATCAATTCATCCATACATCCATCCACCCATCCATCCATCCATCCATCCATCCACCCATCCATCCATCCACTCACCCAGCAGTCACGGGGGCTCCTACATGCTAGAAGAGGAGGCAGAAATAAGACATTCAGCCTAACAGGTTCCCTGGCCATCCCCATTCAGTGTCATCTCCTTCACAGTCCCCCACTAGCCTCCCTCTAGCTTTCTGGTCATCCTACAGATTCCTGAAAGCCTGGAGGTAATACTACCTCAGAGCCCCTTTACATGGAATGCTCTCCCCCAACATCCCCAGGGGCAGCTCCTAATTGATCCCTCAGACACAGCTTCCCAATCACCTCCCTTGACTGCCCCATGGGCCACATCTATTGAGGACTTATTGATTCATTGTCTCCCGTAGGTTCCCAGAAAGCAGGGCACCTGTGTAACCCTCATGTGGCCCCATAGGGACTTGTAAGGGAGGGAGGGAAGGAGGACAGGTCAGACGGCAGTGGTCTCTGGAGGGAGCCGCACAGGACCAGCATGGGCAGGCCCGGCACCCCACCCCCTCCTGCACCCCCTCCTGCTGCAGCCACTTCCTCCTTGGCTCCTTATCTCCCAGCTCTGAAAGCCACAGCCAACGTCTGCTTCCCCACAAGCACCAACTGCCTGGCCAGGGAGGGGCAGGCCGGGTGTGGGCAGGTGCCCCCAAGGTGGCCACCAAGGGCCAGGGCAGTCCCTACCCCCCACTCTGGGTGACTTTCTGCTCCTTCCAGCCCATCCCCCAAGAGCCTTGCTGACTAGAAAAGCAGGCCAGACAGGAGGCCTCTTCCCGAAAGTGGAAGTGTCCCATCTGTGGGGGGTGCTCCCTGCAGGTGTGAGCCCTGAACATCTGTCTGACCTGGGGGTGGGGGATGCCCCACCCGGGTGCTGACCTGCTGCCTCCACTGGGGTCTCTGCCCCCAAGTCTCTCTTCCCACCAGCTCAGAGGGCCTCACCGGGTGCGGCCTAGAAAGCAGCAACAAGGACAAGGTACTGACAGGAGTGCTGACTGAGGGGCAGGCCATGGGCAGGGCCCTCCCCTGCAAACAGGCCGGGCCCTGGGGCCCTGCCATCACCACCCTACTCCAAGGAGGAGACCAGCCAGGGAGGGGCATCCAGGTTGGCCCTCGGACCCTCAGTCCCACCCAGAGTCAGAGCGCAGGAAGTGAGGAGGAGCCGTGAGGACAAAGGTGAGGCGCAGGGACCGGCCCCTGGCTCACAGGACCCTCCTTTCCCCCTGAACCCTGGGGGTGGGGGGCAGCCCACCTTGCGGGGCTGACACACATGGGGCAGCCGCTTCCAGGAACAAGCAGGGTCTTGTTCCTGCACCAACTCCAGATGGACCCCTACTGAAACCTCTGTGACAACAGTGGGCCCTGGAGACCGTCGGCAGGAAACACCGTGGGGGAGGGGTCTCACTCAGGGCTGACCCCCTTCTGCACGACTTGAAGGACTTACCACGCGCAGGCATTACCCACAGATTTAGTGCTAGTCAATCAGCACAGCACAGAATCCTGTGGCCAGCCCTGGGTTGGCCGGCCACACACCTGCCGACGTGAGGCCACTGAGCCTGCAGCCGTGATTGGGTCCCCAAGGGAGCTGCCCGCTGGCCAGGGCAGGGGCATGGGCCATGCTGTCTCATCCATGAGGCCGCTTGCTCTCCTGCTGCCGTCCCACCACTGCCTTCATTACGTGGCCTTTTTAGTGCCTATGATGGACCTGGCACCTTCTTTGCTGAGTGCCCAGTGGGGAGGGGGCTCCAGGACACAGGGGGTCTGAATGGTCACAGAGGACTCTGACACGGTTTCTGGAATCCCTCAGACTGGGGGAACATCTCCAATTCCCTCAGCATATCCCAAAGAATTTGGCCACTCTTCTCCCAAGGCACCCGTCTGGAAGTGGGGAAGGATCTCCAAGGAGCCCCCAGCCAGGAGGCCAAGCACAGAGAGGGGCATCTTTGCCTGCCCTGTAGTGGTCCTTCCTGGAGGCCCCGGGCAGCCGAGGGAGAGCCCAGGGGACTGGGGGGTGGCTGGTCAGGGTGCACCGCCTAGTCTGACTGGGGGGCAGGGCAATGCTCAGGGAAGTGGCCCCAGAAAGGTGGGCTCTGGGGAAAGTCTGGCTGAGGACAGGGGAGGGACGAGAGGAATAAAGCACCCCAGGCTGCAGGCAGGGCTGGGCGCAAGCTTGGGGGGTGCGGGGACAGGTGCATGGGGCATGTGGGGCTGGGGGCTCCTCCAGGATGGCCACTGTCCCCCCCAGCCCTGCTCGAGGAAACATGCCCAGCGCTCCAGGCCATCCGGACTGCAGGTGGGTGGGGTGTCACCAGGCTGGCGGCAGGAGGAAGTTGTTGGAAGTCAGACCGGAATGGCCGTGAGGGAAGGCCGGGCAGGGCCGGGCCCAGATGGTTCCTGTTGAGGAAGCGGTGGGCACAGCTGCATGCTGCCTCCCCGGCCCCCAGCCGTGCTATCAGGGCGACACAGCTGCGTGCTCGTCTGCGGGCTGCAGGGAGACCTCCCCCACGGCGCCTCCCCAGGCCCGCCCTGCATCACATGAGCCCCTGCAGCTTCCCGCCCCTTCCCCAGGCTGGCGGGCAGCGGCCGCTAGAAGGCCCGGAGCTGTCCGGGGGGCAGAGTCCTCGGGCTGCGAGAGACCCAGGCTGGCTGCGGCCCCTGGTCTTTCCCTCCAGACCCCACGAGGTCAGGAGGGGCACGCACCGCCATCCTTGGCCCCCGGAGGCGGCCCACCTCTCACCCAGCACGAGGATTGTCTCCCACACCCACCTGCAGACCCATGTCCCAGGCGTCCCCCTTGCTGGACAGCGGGCTCCCGGCGTCCACCAGCTGCTCAGTGCCCCGGGGTCCCAGGAAGGGCGGCCCAGGTAAGGGGATGGCGGGTGGGGCGTGGGGGGGGCGGCAGGAGCAGGTGGCCAGAGCGTGACATCTCCAAGCTGCCGCCTGCCTGCCCGGCTCTGTTGACAGCACGAGCCAGCCGTGTTGACTCACCTCAAACACCGACACAGCCTCCCCCAGGGCGAGTCCCACACAGCTGGGACAGGTGGCCCCGGGAGGACCTGGCAGGTGCCAGGCCGGCTGTGGGGGCCCCACCCTGAGGCAGTGGCGGTGGCCCCCTCAGGCCCATCTAGGAGGGAGTGGGCTCTGTCTTCCTCCGCGGGCAGGGTCCCAGGAGTTGGTGAGAAAGGTGGTGTGCAGACAGGTGGGAGGTACCCAGAGTCCTCCTCCTGGGAGGACACTAGGACTTAGGGGTGGGACAAGGACACTGAGGCCCCAGGGAAGAGGGCCTGGCCCAGGGCCGCAGGATCGAGTGATGGTCCAGGACTCAACCCCAGTACCCACCGTTGAGCAAGCTCTGCCAAGACTCCTGCCCTTTGGAGTCTCTGTCAGAGGGAAGTGGGGGGGCAGGGAGGACCCAGGCCTTTCACCCTCCCCCTGGGCTGCTGGCTCCAGGAGGAGGCCTCGTTGACACCCCCTGACCCCCACTGCAAAGTCCCTGGGGGCCTCATAGGACCTCATCCCAAGCCTCAGGGGGCCTATAAGCAGGCAGCCCCACTCCCCAGCCCACGCCACGTGGCGACGCTCCAGGGGGCCTTTGGAACCTTCCAGAGCTCCTAGCCCCAAGTCCCACTGACGCAGCCATGTCCAGAGTCCAGGTGGGCTCCTGACACCCTGACCCAGGCGTGTCCCCATCACCTCTGCAGAGACCTCTTTCCCCACCCTGCTGCTGTCCAGGGGCCCGAGGGCCAGCCCCTGACCCGGGGCTCCATCAGTCACCTGACCTTTCAGACCAGAACACAGCTGTGTAGAAGCCCACCTTGACACACAATAATGCGTGCGCCATTGGCTTCCACCAAGGTGGGTGATTTGAAGATACCCAGAAGGAGGTGCCAGGTCGCTGGCCCTGGACATGGTCCCCCCGCCCCTCAGGCTGGCCAGGGGCTCTGGTCCTGTCAAGTTCCCCTCCCTTCCTGGGGCGGCCCCCACTGTCCTGGAACCAGCAGCCTGGTTCTGCCACCTGCCACGGTGCCTTCAGACCAGGCCTTCCTCCCCGGGGCCTCAGTTTCCCCACGTGTCAAATCCTGTCCTGAGGCTCCCTAATGGCCTGTTGGAGGCTAATGGGGGAGAAGGCAGCTGGGGGCGTGCATGAGAGCTGCTGAAGGCCGTTCTGTTCGGATGGGGTGGGGCTAACCTGTGGAAGGAATTTGGGGCCAGGAGGTGTCAAGGAACATGGCTGTGCTCACGTCACCACGGTGTTGGTTAGGCTGCAGGCACCCAGAGCAGATCGTCTGGGTGGACCTCTGATGCAGAATTCCAGCTGCCGGTTTATTGACCCCATGGTCTCTGTGCATCCCGAGCTCACTGCTCACTCGGCGGGCTTCACGGAGCCTTGGGTACTTGGCGAGTGCGTCGGGCTGGGGGCTTCCGTGGGCACAGGAGTCCCAGCCCTGAGATGCTCTGACTTGTAGGAGCTCACACTGTGTCTTCCCTTAATCTCCTGGCTGGCCCCGCGCGACGGCCACAGCCGTGCTGGGGGACATCGTGCCCCTAGGCCGCCCCAGGCGCCTGGGGGTCTGCGATGCTGGGAGCAGCAGGTGGGGCCCGGCCGGGGGAGCCTTTGGGGGCCTGAGGGCCTGGGGGACAGGCCTGTGGGCAGCACAGCACGACCTTGCAGTTTCCGGGGCCCACAGGTACCCCGAGTCCATGAAAACCTTGGAGACCTCTAGAACACATGAAGTAGCTCCAAACTATGGACAGAACAGACAGTAACATCTTCCGTCAGAGAGCAAACACCTCTGAACGCCGCGTGGCGCGAGGCGGGCGCCGGGGGTGGAGCGGACAACTTTGCGCCTCTGGCCACCAGGTCCCACTGCCGGGCACTGGGGGCCCCTGAGCAGCCTCGCCGGGGACCTGGGGCCCCCCAGCCCTGCTGGTGGCCGAGGTCCAGGATCTGTCAGGACCCCGCGTGGTGGTGGACCCGACTGCGTAGTGGGAGGAGCGACCCCCTTTAGAGGAGTGTTTACTTCGCTCGGATTTATTAGGCGCCGACTGTATGTACTAGGAGCCATGCACAGACTCTGGTTCCAGCAGCGCACTTTGCGGGTGGGGAAACTGAGGTCAGGCTGCTGTACCCCCTGCAGAACAGGAGGCGGGAGCCAGCACACCTGGCACAGGGGCCGGGACGGAAGCATTGGAAGCCCTCTGATGTAGCCCGAAGCAGAGGAGGCCGGAGGACAGCTTACCATGACCGGCCTGGGGAAAAACTGAGTCAGGCCTGTTTTGTGTCACTGGAGAGGGACAGGGTGGGGTCCAGGTGGCAGGTTGCAGCTTGAGTGTGACCAGGGAGGTAATGAGCATCCCGTCCATGGAGGAATCCAAGCAATCGTAGGCTGGGATGTTCGCAGGTGTGGGCAAGACCCCAGGGCCGGTGCCATCCTGAGCTGGAGCTGGCCTAGCTCGAGATCCCCGGGTGGGGGGGTTCAGGGCACGGGCTCATCCGCCCCATCATGCCCTCCCATCCCCCATCCTCACTGTCCCCTCTCCGGGACCATAGGCTCTTCTCTGGCACGTTCTCTGCTGGCAAGCCCTTCCCCGCTCTATCAGTTTCCTGCGACCGCTATACCAAATTACCTAAACCAGGTGGCTTAGAGAAGAAGTCTATTCCCTCCCAGTCCTGGAGGCCAGAAGTCCAAAATCAAGGCGTGGGCAGGGCTACGCACCCTGCGGAGGCTCCCGGGGCTCCCGCTGTGGCCACGTGCCTCCAGCCTCTGTCGCTGTCCTCTCCTAGGTCCTCTCCTCTTCTTAGAAGGACGCTTGTCATTGGATTTGGGGCCCCCCAATGCAGGTGACCAGATCTCCAACTGTCCCATCTGCATCAAGGCAGCAGACTGGGGGAAAGGTGCCCAGAGTCCCCCTCTGCCGTAGCCCATGGTCAGGGCTTGGGCCTAGGGCCTCCAGCTGCAAGGGAGGCCCAGGGCCTCCAGGGGAGCAAGGCTGTCCCTGGCCCAACCCCCACCATCCCCACTTCTCACTCAGCCACCGTGTCTGGCCATGCTTGTGGGGACGGTGGGACACTGGCAGACCCACACAGGGAGGCCCGGGGCATCTGGGTGGGAGCATGCATGAGGCCCTCTCTGCAGTGAGGGCCCAGGGCCGAGCCCCTCAGGCCGCCTGACCTGTGACATGGCCATGACCATGCACCTACGTCTGTGCCAAAGCACCGTTAGCAACTTTGCTGCTGGGTATGGTCTATCCTGTCGCCACATGAAGGATGGCCTCCTGTCCCTTCTCGGCCCACACCCCGTGGGGCCTTTCCCTCCACTCAGCCCTCCCCAGACCCAAGGTGACCTTATCCCCCACCTCCTGCTCCCCCCGAACACAGCGCTGGGGGCTCCTAGGTCAAGATTGCGGCTCAGGGCCTGCCAAGCCCTGCGTGACACGGTGACTCCCCATCTCAGAAAAAGATACCGACGTTCCAAGGGGCACCCAGCAGGCAAGAGCAAGGGTGTGATAGAACGTGGCTGTGCTGCCCCTGCAGATGGATGTAGGGCCTGTTTGGGGAAGGCAGCCAGTCCCAGAGCCTCTGCCAGATCGGTCGGTCCTGGCAGGGATCCAGCAGGACCAGGAAGGGACGGAGAATGGGCAGTTTGATGAGGAACCATTTGTCAAGGTCACAGGTTAAACAGAGGTCTGAGAGCTGACCTCCCCTCGCCTGAGGGAAAGGAGCGGGGAGAGAGCCCAGGAGAGGGAGAGGAGCAGGGCTGTTGGGAAGTCTCAGGAGTCACACACCCACGTCTCTGTCCCAGCATCTCCCAAGGCCCCCGGACGGTCCTCCAGGGTGCAGAGCACGGGAGCAGGGCCACGCAGGGCAGAGGAGCTCTGGACTCAGTCCAGAAGGCTGGTTCCACGTGCCAAGCCCCCGATCCCCCGAGGCTCATGTCAGGACAAAGAGGAAGCCTGTGGAGGGGAGACTCTGCTTCCCTGGGGAAAGCAGGGCTCCCTCCCTCCTGCAGTAAATGTGGAGCATTCTTCCCCTGGGACCTTCCCTTCCTGCTGAAACGTGCCTGTCCCTTCCCTGTGCCATCCCCATGCCACAGCTTCCTGGGGCAAACTGGCAGGAGGACACCAACCAGCCACGTCCTCCCCATCCGCTGAACCCTGAATCTGAGTCCAGGAAGCCGGAGCTGCAGGGCGGGTGTGATGCAGGAGAGCTTCCTGGAGGAAGCGGTCCCCAGGGGGCAGCTGGAGGAGGCAAAGAAGGCTTTCACTTCTCAAGGTATCTTGCCTGAAAAGAGAGGCGTAGTGTTAACCTGGCTCAGCACCCAGCTGTGTGGGGCTTTCTCACGCACTTTCACTTCCGTGGCGACAGTTGCCCGGGGGAGGGGCAGCCAGGAAGAGTGGCCCCAGGGAGAGGCCAGAGCTGCTTACAGCTAAGCCAGGACTCTCCCTCCAGTGCTCTTCCCCAGAGACATCTGCTCTGGATGAGGCCTCAGTTGCTGCTAGCCAAGGGAGGGGAGAGGGCAGGGGGCAGCTCCCGGGGAGAAGAGAGGCCTCTCCGAGTGCCACCCACCCCCGGGGGGACCTGCGGGCTGGCCGAAGTGCCCGTGGACTCCAGGTCACTCGTAGCCGTTGTTATGGGGCCAGAGGTCAGACTGCAGTGGGTGCTGGTGAAATTCTCGTTATTAAAGCGCCACGTGCATGTTCCACGTGCGCAGCCGGGGTGGGCAAACCCCCTGGGGCGATCGCCGGACAGCTGCCCACGATGGAGGCGGGCATCAGTGGGGACACTTCTCGTGACACTTTGCTGAGCTGCTTTGTCATTGTCGTTTGCAAGAGGGAGCCTGTGAAACACTGAGCTGGGTCACATCACACCTGCATGCATGCCCTCCGAGGGCTTCTCCCCTTTCCGCCTGGCCTCCCACCCTCACGCTTGTCCTTCCAGCCCCCGGGCCTTTCCATGTGCCATCCTCCCCCCCACCTTGAGGCCGTTTCCCTCAGGCATCTGCCCTGCTCCCTCCTCACCCCCCCTCCCGCTGCGTTTCCCCCCTTCCATTTACTGCAACAGACCAAGCCGGCATTTCCTGGGTCTCCGTATTTATCTATCGTCTCTCTCCCCAGTGGCACCGGCGAGCTGGCTCCGCTCCCTGCTCACTGCAGGCCCCCCCGGTGCCCACGGCAGCTGGCTCACAGGGTGCTCAGCACTTGGTGTGAGTCCACGCGTCCCCTGCCTGGGGGAGGGTCAGCCACCCCGCGCACTGCGTGTGCCTGCCGCTGCCGCGGGGCCTGTGTTGCTCTCAAGATCCCAAATCTGTCATGACAGGAACTGAGGCCCCGAGCAGAGGGTGACTTGCTGGGGCCACACAGCAAGAGGGCCAGGGCCAGAGTTGGACCTGGGGGCTGACCCTTTGGGCCCCAAGGGGAAGTGTTCAGAGATGGACCTGGAGGGCACCCACACCTGCAGAGCCCGTGGCCAGTTATTGGGGGCACCTGGCGTCTAAGCCTCCTGGAGATGGTAGGAGCTGGACAGGTCACTCGGCACCACCAAATGAGCCTGGCTGAGACCCTTCCCCTCCCCCACCTCCCCAAAGTGGCAAGCAGGGGGTCTGGGTCACAGGTCAGCCTAAGAGCTGGTCCACGGAGAGGGCTGCTTTGGCTGAGACCATGAGGGCTTCTGGAGCCCCCCTGAGCCCCCTCAGCTGTGTCCACCTCTAGCCCCAACCTGGCAAGGTCAAGCCCTCCAGATCTGGGGACCAGCTCAGAATCTAGAGTTGAGTCCGAGGTGGGGCCAGGTGGCCAGCGATGGAAACTCCCCAAAGCGTGTCCACACGGGCCTCAGCTTCCTCCCAGGCGATGGGGACAAGGATGGGGTGGCTCCTGCTAGACCCTGGCGGCCTCTCCTAGCCAGAGGGTGTCCCTGGGGGGTCTACAGTCCCCTCCCTTGCAGCCTGAGAAGTCTCAGTATGGACAGTACCAGGCAGCAGACCATGGGAGCGAGGAATGGCCCCCACTCTTCCTGCCCACTGCTCCCAGCACCCACTTGGCCACAGGGCCCAGGGCCCTGGTCAGAGGTGTGCAAACCCCTTCCCCAGCAGCAGCGCTGGTGGGTCAGGAGGAATCAGGTGTGGTGCCCACGTGGGCTCACCAACCGGGACTGGCGTCTGGGAGAACTTGGGCAGACCCGTCCCCGGGTGGGGCCACCTCTACTCTGATGGGAGGGCCTGGTCGGCATCGCTGGGGGCTCAGCAATCCGCCGGTGGAGAGAGGGGCGAGCCCCAGGAGGCCTGTCCCTGGGGCAGCGCAGGTCTCCCAAGTGGGCCTGACACTCTCCTTGGGACACAGCGCTGGGGACCTCACCCTCTGTATCACTGGCGGCAGCAAGCCCTGAGAACAGGGACATGGGAGCTGGACCCTGCTGTTGTTCCGCAGGCTGCTGGAGGGGACAGGCAGATGGGGCAGGTTGGGAAAATCTACTCCAGACTCCTTCCTGGGCCTGCGTGCGGCTTCCCCCAGCCAGCCTTCAAGGCGTCATCAGCCTGATTGTAAGATGAGGACACAGATCGGAGAGGTCAGGAAACCTGCTCAAGGTCACACAGCACGTCCTAGGCAGGGCCCCAAGGTGGGACCTCAAGAAAGAGATCCCTTTTGCATCTACCACTCCAGGTATGAAAGCTTCACCCAGCATCCCATGCCCCCAGCTGGACCCTCTCTGAGCCCGCGGTGGGATCCGCTCACTCCACCCCAGGGATCCCAGAGCAGGTGCAGCTGACGCCTGGATCCCGTGAGTCCCAGCTGATGGAGACAGGGCTGCCCGCCCAGCCCAGGGCCCCTCCAGGGAAGCCCTCTCTGCTGGCTGCTGCTGGGGAGCCCTTTGAAAGCGCCGACCGTGGCCCCGGGTTATCACTGCCCCCCACCGAAGTGTTCAAAGTGGTTTTGAGCGGCACTCCCTGCAGCTGAGGGTTGGAGAGGGGTGTGGACCTCTGGTGCGGCTCTCGGAGGGCTGGGTGTGGAAACGGGTCCCTTTCTGAGAGGAAGCAGTGTGGGGCCACCTGCCCACTCGGGACTTGCCGCCTGGAGGGGACAGAGGTACAGATGAGCAGGCAGGTCTGACACACGGGGCCGACGGCAGAGCCCAGCCCCACCACAGTCCTTACTCTAATGACGTGGCCTTGTCCGTGGTGCCCTCAGCCCAGGGGAGGGGAGGGAACCCGAGGGCCTGGCGCCCACGCTGGCTGTGCCCCTCTCTTGGGCCCGAGGAGCCTCACGGGTCCTGTGAAGAAGGACGAAGGTACAGGGTGAGGAGGCTCAGGAGAGGGACGCGAGCCATTCAGAGGAGGCTGCTCTGAGCATGTGGCCTGGGCGGGGGTCTGTGTTCTGACCTGCATGGCCTGGATTCCCTGATGTCACCTGCTCAGCCGTGAGGCAGCAGGTCGGTGAGACCATGGCCGCAGTGGGAGGGCCAGGCTGGTAACCCCCTAACCCCACAGGCCTGTCTCCATCTGTGACGTGGGGACGACAGGCAGCCCCCAGAGGGGCCGAGGTGCCTGGTGAGGGACGGCTCCAGCACAGCGTCCAGCCCCGGGGCCAGCCTTCTTTCCCCCAGGTCCCCATGGTCACTGCCTCCCGGGAGCTTGCCCGTGACCCCCTGCAGGCCCTTCCCTCAAAGGCCACTTGGGGCGGCTGAGAGACAGTACAGTGGAGAAGGAACTGGGCAATTTTCCCCACCCTGTGGCTCCCGGAGCTTCCTCCTTTCCTCCCAAGTTGGGGTGCATTTTGAGTGTTGTGGAAAGCCCCGACTTCGCAGAGCCTACGAGGGAGAGCTGAGTGGGAGGGAGGGCCAGCGGGAGGAGCAGGAGGGACCTCTGCCCATTGTCCCCCCAGCTGTGCCCCTCACCGCAAGCTCCCATGGCCTCAGATCCCAGGCCCCTGAGGCCAGCCCGACACAGTCCTGAACATCCCCGTGTGAGACTTGGGGTTTCCTCAGAGACGGGGCCCCTCTGCTCCAGGGCTGGGCGCTGGGGTTTCCTCACAGCTGGGCTCCCTTACTAAGAGACGAGACCTAAGGGTCCCAGCCCCCAGTGTGTGCAGGGCTCTGCCGGCCAGGGCAGGGGACCCCAACGCTCAAGCCTGGAGCTCAGCGTCAGAGCCCAGACGGGCAGCAGTTGGCCTCTTCCCTGCCGCTGACCACCCTCAGCAGCCCCTGCTTTCTGCCACTTCCCTCCCAGGGCCCTGCGTGGGGGGCATTGTCCTGATGTTCAGCCAGGCCTGCACACATGGACAGACAGACAGACGTCAAGCCTGGTCCTGCCCCTCTACCACCACAACATTCTCTACATCAAGGTTGGGACCACACATCCTAAAAGCAGGTGACAGACAGGTGACAAAAAGTGCAAGTCAGAGCCCCTCTCTGCCTTCATGGCCCCCAGGGGCCTCACACTCCCAAGGGCTGGGAGGCCCGGGAGACCTCAAGGGGCTCTGTTTGGCCCCGGCCCCCCAGCCAGGCTTCCTTGTCTGCAGCCAGAGGGGCTGTCCCCACCTGGGGGCTCTCCGGGAGGGGCTGCCACCCAGAGGTTTGGGGCAGAGGGTGCAGCTGGGGCGAGGGAGATAGGAGCAGGCTGCTTCCTGTCGGAAACCGAAACTGCCAGGTGCTTCCCGCCGGCCCTCCCTCCCAGGGCCACCCAGAGACAGCTGGACCCACAGCCCTGCCGCTCAGCCCTCCACCCGAGGATGAGGACAGTGGGGCCTTGCCTCTCAGCACAGGGCCCCGCTGAGCCTCAGTGCACCCCCAACCCGAGTCACCCTGGCGCCGGCTTTCAAAGTCTTTGTGCAAAAATCGGGTGCAAAATACCTTAATGATTTTTAACTTTGAATACCTGTGCAAGTGATCAGATTTAACAAAACAGCATTAAAGCCAATTGCACTGGCTTTTTTCTCCTCCTTTGCTCTGGCTGTGGGAACACAGAACATTCCACATGTGGCCCCCATCCACCGGCAGGCTGCTCGGAGTCCGTGGACCCGGGGGCTGGGAGGGACTGGTCCGACCCGTTCGTGGCACCTGGGCCTCCACCACACTCCTCGCTCGTGTCCGTGGCCTCCCTTTCACTTAAGTTATGAAATAGTTGGCACGCATGTCACCAAGAGGCTTCGGGGTCCTCCGCGCCTCGTTGAAGAGCCTGTCCTTCCCCTCCGCTTCTCTGCAAAAATGAATTACCACAGGCGCCGTGCCTGCCCCCGGAGGCTGCCCCAGCCACGAGCTGCTTCAGGCCGGGTGTGGGGGCAGGACCCCCTCAGCCAGCCCCAGGGGCGTCTGGATCGAACTGCTGGACCCCCACCGCCTTCTCGTAGCCTCCTCTGTAACACGGGGCAAGAACATGTCAGCCCTTAGCGCCTCGAGGCTGCAACCATCCAAGGGACTATGTTTATCTGTATGTGTCCTTCCCAGACACACTGTGATTTTTGGTCTTTTACATTGTTACATGAAGGTATCATGGTCGATGTATTCTTTCCCAATCTTCCCTCCGCGATGATGTGACGTGGGTGCGGGCAGCTGACTGAGCTCTCTCTGGCTGCAGGAGCCCAGGCCGGGCTTCGGGTGCGGCTGGAGGGAGACTGCCTCCCAGCTCCCGCAGGTAAAGGCTTTCCGTACAGTGCGAGAGTCCAGCAACGGCGTGGATGTTTCTGGAGGTCGTGGCTGGCTGTGGCTTCTGGAGGTTTCTCATGTGTGGGAACCAGCCAGAGAGGCGAGGCAGGAGGCAGAGCACGGAGGGGGGGTGCCTCGCTTGGGCTTAGTGGTCGGCCCCCGTGAGGCCGTGGGGCTTGTCCAGCTGCAAGTGGGGAGGCCGGGAAGGTGGCCCTCGCTCTGGAACCTCCCCACCCGCCGCCAGCCTCCTCTCCTGCCGAGCACACGGGAGGAAGGTCGGCTGGCGGCAGACCCTGGCGTCGTGTGGGTGTTGAACCGTGTCAGCCTGGGAGCACGAGGCCTCCAAGGACGCTGGGAAAGCTGCTCTGAGTGGCCTCAGACCCTCCAGCAGGAAGAGGCTCGCAGGGGCTTCTGCGTCTGCCCAGTTGCCGCTGAGCCCCCGGGACATCCCCCACGTGGTCCCACCGCACTGCAGAGGGGGCCGTGGCTCAGGCTGGGGGGTCAGAAACAGAACGACGGAGGGTCCAGCCCCATCAAGCCCGTGAAGAGGGCAGGGAGACTTGGCAGCGCTGCCCATGGGAGCAGGCCTGGGACCCCCGAGCAACCAGCAGGGCTACCAGGGGGCAGGCGTGTCATCATAAATGGTGGGCGTGGCCGTCACAGCGCTTCTGGGCACCGAGCTCTCCCAGAAACGACTTCCCATCATCCTCTGGTCTCTGTGAAGGAGACTGAACATGCATGTGGCACAGAGAGCACGGCAGCCCCCGGTAGCGAAGGGAACTGTCCCATCCTGGACGCCAGGGACTAGTCTTGAACCCAGTGTCTCCATGGTTTCTTACTGTTTTCGCCCGCATGTCCCCTAAAATTGCTTTGAAAAAGCCAAGTTCCCTTTAAGGTGATATTTCTTACAAATCGGCCTGACCCAGCTCAGTCACACAAGCGGAACCTTGAGCTGCTGCTTTTCTGGTGGAGAACGGTGACCTCGTGGCCACTAGAGAGGTTTGCAAAGGTGAGGGTTACTACATCCCACAGCCCGGCCACAGGGTTGCGAGAAGGGCAGGTCTTCACACCCGCAGCCGACCTCGTGCAGACGTGTGTGAGGCTAGTGAGCAACACACGAGGGCAAACACCTGTCTCACAGACCCTTGCTCTGCAGGCGTGTGCCCACCTCAGTCTGAAACACAGCAATGTGGGGGAGGTGAGACTGCAGCCTGGGGGCGGAGGGGGAGAGATGTGGCGCCGAGAACGTCCTTCTAAACCAACGAGCAGACACGGGACCCTTGATGGTGGTGCCAGGTGCCAGGTGCCAACCTGAACATTGTTGTTTAAACAGTCAAAGGTCATGTTGTCTGGCTTATGGTATATTTTATACTGAATATGTGCTTGGGGCCTATCTTCATGAAAACTCTGAAGCTGCGGGTTTAGCACACAGAATTAGTCACCACAAAACCAAATCGGCAGGACTGGTTTTCACTGGGGGCCGTTCCACCCAGACTGCTATCTGTCAGCTTTCAATTCAAATAAGCATGTTATTAAATGACCCAACTGTCTCACTTTGGAATTCCAATTCTGATATAGACGGACAGATGGATGGATGGGTGGATGGATTGGTGGATGGATAGATGGATGGTGGGTGGATAGATGGTGGATGGAGGGATGAATGAGTAGATGAGTGGACAGGTGGATGGGTAGATGGATGGACGGGCAGAAGAGGAAGAAATTAGGAAGGCAGGAAGGAAAATCCAAAGTACACCTTTCAAAAACTTAAAAACATATGTTAAGAACATGTTCTTATATGAACATATAGGAAGCATGTGTCAAAGACGCATCTCCCTCATTGATGAGAAACCAGCAGGTTGGCAAATGTGACTCAAGGGAGGACATGGGCAGTTTTAAATCCCGTGGAAACAGAATGTCACCTGAGACATTCTACTGAGTCAGTAAAGCACAGCCTTTTTTATGAAACAAAAATGGTTTGCAACTTGTCAATTTCCTACAGGTTAACACCTGACCTAGAGTCTGGGATCTAATGGACATCAATAGAAAGTCCACAAAGGCACACCCCCCGAGGGCCGCTGACCCTTGGCAGCCTGCTCAGCAGCAAGAGGACTGAGGGCCCCTGGTGCCTTCTCACCCGTGTGGGACAGCTGTTCCCAGCAGAGGAAGGTTGGGAGGCAGGGAGCCTTGCTGGGTTTTATGCCCAGAGACAAAGGCCTGTGGTCAGAGTCCCCTGCAGGGGAGGTGTGAAGTGGGACTCCAGCCAGGAGAGGTGAGGTGACCCACAGCAATGTGCAGACCCCAGGCCCACGCTCTTGCTGGAACAACGTGGCACTTGAGGACCTCGCCGATGCCTTCCAGCTGTCTTGCCAGTGCGCCTGGATAGTCTGGCCGTGTGCACGCGGGTTTTGAAGACCCCCCTGGCTGTAGACACTGTTGCAGGGGTTGGGCCTGGGGGGCCGTCAGGCTCTCCATTTCTTTTCCCTAGAAGCCAGGTCCCTCTTGTTTCTGAGGAGACCCCTGCCGGCCGACAGCCCTCCACCCACAGTGTGAGGAGACGGGAGGTCAGACAGATGAGGAGCCTCACCACCTCTGTGGCTGGGCCAGGCCTCGAACCCAGTCCTGTGCCTGCCCACCCACCCCTGCCAGCACCAGGCTGAGCCGAGACCCTCCGGGATTCAGCGGGAGGCCGTTCTCACCAGGGTCTGACGTTTGCCGCTCGCTTCCCCGCCGGGATGGCGCCTGGGACCTGGGTGCTCTAGAAGCATCATCCGCGAGCGGCTCCGGGAAGGCAGAGTGCGGAGCCGGGATGCTGAGAACGAGCAGCCAGGCACGAGGCCTCCTGCCACGTGGTTGCACGCACGGGATGCCAGGAGCAGGCCCACCCACAGACAGGAACGGGTCCCTGGTGGCAGGCGGCGAGAGGCACCAGGATGACAGGTCATGGGAACAGGTCCCTTCTGCGCTGAAGCCAGACGGGGCTGGGGGCTGCACCGCATCGTCAGGACCCTCGCCGCTGCTGCATTATTCATCTCAAAATGGTTAAAATGGGCAATTTTCCGTTCTGTCTTTCACCACAGGAAAAATAATTTTCTTGAAAAAATAAAAAATAAAACCATAGCAAGAGATGAACACTTACTCCAGCCTCAGGGCTCCCGCCAACCCTCCCGTGCGTGTCCTGCAGGCCATGGGGCCTCACCAGAGGCCTTGCTGGGGGCGCCCTGGGCCTCACCCCTGCATTCGGGGCCTGGGGCCCATGACCTCCCTCCTGCCCTGGGCCTCGCCTCCAGGGGTGCTGTCGAGCGAGCTGGCCGCAGTGCCCATCCTGCCTGCCCAGCCAGTGTCCCCACCTGGGGCCTCCGGTGGCCTTTGCGTCAGGGCAGAGGAGGAGGGCACGGAGGCTCTTTTTCTTTCCTCCTCCGCGGACCACAGCGTGGGCACAGGTGTGTTACATGGGGGGTGTGCCCCCGAGCTCACCTCCAGAGCAAGCCAAAGCATCCACGTCTGTGTGCAGAAATGGGCAGGGGTTGGCCCTGTGACCCCCCAGGTGCAGGGCGCTAGGGATGTCCTCCTGGGGTAATGCCAGTCCTCTCTACTGGGGGCGTGCTGAGCACCCCCAGGGCCAGAGGAGACGTGGGGGAAGGTGCTCTGCGGGGCTCAGCGAGTGCCCCTCCTGGAAATGTGGTTCCCAAGAACCTGGATGTCGGTTCTCAGTCCTTTCAAGTGGACCTCTGGCCCCACTGGCTGGCCTGGGCTGCAGGCCACTGTCCAGGGACCTGGGTGCCCCTTCCAGGGCATGTCACGGGCATGGCCATGCCTCAAAGAAGCTTCATGCTCAGTGCAGACGAGGCCTCTGCATCCCGCACAACAAGGTGCTTCTGACGGCCCCGGGCACACAGGGCAAACTCGAAATCCCCTTCCCTTCAAGTCCTGGGTCAGCAGCCACACACCAGCCCTGGGGGGCAGCCGCCCCCCGCAGTCCATGGACCACTGACACTTCTGTCAAATGCAGTGAAAATGTCCGAGGAGAACATCCCACTGCTTGCCTTCTCTCTCTTGTCTTCGGTCCTGTGAGTCGTGTGGCTTTTCCGAGTCTTCTTTGCACGTCCCATGACGGCAGGTTTAAGAAAGTGCTAGAGACGCCAGGCCAGAATGACGACAAGGGCAGCCCCCGAGCACAGCGGACGTGGTCTACACCTGCTCCCACCACCTGCTCGCGACGAGACCTCAAACCCCTCCGGCTGCCATGACTTCATCCGTGAACAGAGCTGCAGTTAAGAGTCAAACTTCAGATCAACTGTGGAGGATGAGCATGTCCCAGACACAGGGTGGGACCCATGCATACTAAAGATGATTCACTGTCAATCTGAAAAGCAGATTTAACTGGGCATCCTGTGTTTTTATTTCCTAACTCTGGCAAGCCTGTGTCCAGTAGGGTTGTGTGCGGTGCCAAGTAGCGGAGACTCTGACGGCAGCGTGAACTCTTCTTGTCCACATGACGAAAGCCCAGAGGCGAGTGGAGCAGGTGGTGCAAGGACCAGGCTTTTGTGCTCTTCCTGTTCCACCATCCTCTTCCTCGTGGCTTCCTGGCTGCAAAGTGGCTGCACCACCTCCAAGCATCACATCTGCCTTCCAGGCAGGAAGAAAGAGGAAGAGAGAAGGTACAGAGGATGCACCCTGGGCCAGCCCTTCTCTGAAGGAAAACCAAGGTTTCTGCAGAAGCCTTACTCCCAGATGGCTGTTCCACCATGACGGGGCTCCTGTCCCCATCCCAGAGGCCCCTTCCCAGACCAGGACTGCTGGGCTTCCGATTTCTCATCTTCTCTGCTGCCTTCCAGCAGCCTCTGCGCCCTGGCCCCTCGAGGTCCTTGGAGCTGGTGCCCCTGCGACGATCCCACCGATGGCCGTCCTCACTGGCCGTGGGGGACGAGGGGAGGGCCACACTGGCCTCAGCCCCATTGCTGAGACGGCACTGTAACACCACCTGTGTCTGAGGGGCTTCCCGAGGGCGCAGGCGCCAGGAGTGGTGACCTGGGGTCCTGGGCTCGTCCTCAAAGGGTCTCGTCTTAGCCCTGCAGGATTCTGCTGAACATCACCCGAGGGGACGACAGACCCGTCCTCCTTGGAGCTTTTAAACTAAGAGCCAACCTTTCCTCCCAGGGCCCAGACAGCAGCGTTTCCCTGTTCCCACGTTTTCTTTGTCATCTTTGCAAGCTTCCCCGAGACCCTCCTCTCCACCCTCCGCTCCTGATTCTCTCTCTTTCGCCTGGTTTCCCTCCGTCTTGTCCCCCCACAGCCTCTCTGACAATCACAGCATCGTGCTAACTTACTTCTAGAATATTCTCTCCTGTGCCCGAGCTTAATGGGGACAGCACACCCACGCCGCCTCTGGCCTCTGCCTCACCTCCCATCCAAGACCTCCAGGCTGCTGTGATAGCCCCAAGCCCCCTCTTGGGCCCCGGGCACCCACACTCCTTCCAGGCCTGGCTTTCCACGTGAGTCCTGCACAAACCTGCCGTCACCTGCCAGGGGCTCTAAGCCGTGTGTCGGCGATGGAGAGGTGCCCCGGTTTGCCAAAGCTGGTCAGGGGCCACAGCAGCTATCCATGGGACTGTCCGGTCGTGTTGGTCAGGGCAGGCCCGGGTCGGTCCCACAGGCCAGTGTCCTTGGCACTCGGCACAGAGCCTGCCCCGGGATGGCTTTAAGTGACCCAGCCCTTGACCTGCTCTTGTCTGCTGGAACCTAACACCACGAGGCCAGCTCTTCACCCCGTTCGCCCAAACCCCCAGTGCCCTGGATGGTGCCCCGCATGACGTGGGCCCTCAGCTCAGGACGGTCGAGCAAATGGGAGCCTGGCAGGGCCCAGCTGGGGTGAGGACTCAGAGGGGACCCACACAGTGGGCCCGTGGCTGGCAGTGGGGGCAGCAGAACTCTGACCCAGATACGCTGGGGCCCGTGTTCACATAGCCCCCAAAGACAGCAGCGGGCCCAGCCTCAGTCTCCCCATCTGGAGAAGGGGGGAGTCCTCCCTCGTCACAGTCAGACAAGGCCCCTCAACTCGAGTGTTTCTGCGTGGGAGTCCTTCCCCCTCCTCCCCGCCACCGCCATCCCCTGCCCGGCTTCCCCCAACCCCCCGAGATAAAACTTCTCCTTCCTTGCACGAGGAGTTCCCCATTCGAGGTGACCACAGCAGCCCCCACTTCTCCCCAGAGTTTCAGGTTCTTAGAATTATTTTAGGTCTTCTTCCCCACATGGCCCACGCTGGGGCCTTCCCTCTCAACGGGCTCCGCCACGGCTTCTGGGGCTCCCTGCACCCCGAGGTGTGCCGCTGGGGCCTCACGGGCACACTGCTGCCTGCAGCCTGGCCCCTCCCCGGCCCCTGCCCCCTCGGACAAGGCGGTCGGGCTCGGAAGGTGTCTGGGTCTGCTTTGATCTTGGAACAGCTTTCTTGAGATGACTCAAGTTGAGTGCATGCGAGCCAGCGGCTTTCAGTGGAGCTGTGTGGAACATTTCCATCCCCACCAATAGACACCGACACCCCTTGGCAGTCCCCCCGTCCTCCTGCCCCCGCCGATCTGCCTTAGGTCCGTGGCTCTTCTGGACATTTCACATAAGCAGGAGCAGATGATAGGCAGCCTGTGGCTGGCTTCCTTCACTCAGCATGAGGCTTTGGAGGTTCACGGGCGTTGTTGCGTGAATGGGGACCGCGTTCCTTTTTCTGGCTGAACCGTATTCCACCGTTGGGACTGTGCCATCTTCTGAGTTAACTTTGCTGGACTGGGAGGGCGTGAGAGCCTGGGGGTGAGCCCAGCCCCACTGCCTACACGCCGTGTGTCTCGAGCGAGCGACCACCCCTCTCTGGTTCTTCGCTTGCCAGCTGCCCGGTGGGGCCAGTAACAGGCGCGCAGGACGGGCGCGGGGATCCAGCGGGCGCGCCTGCAGAGGGCCTCCGTGGGGAGGCGGTGCGACCTCCGGGCTGTCATCCTCCCTGTGCTGAGATGGCAAGGAGAGGCGGACGAGCTCCTGCCCGTGGGTGCTCTCGCCCAGCACTGCTGTCCTCGGCACACGTCCCCGACAGCTGGCTGGGGACACAGCCCTGAAAGGCCGTGCAGTCGGCCCAGGGCGCCCCGGCCTTGGGGGCCGAGGTGTTTTGGGAACAGGCAGCACTGGCCACTCGACAGGGAGTCCCCAGGGAGCAGGCTGGGTTTCTGGACTCATGAGCTTTAGAATCTTCCAGAGTACTTGATGAGAGCAAAGATTCCCAGGCTCCTTCCAGAGACCTGTCCTCTGTAGGTCTGGCCCCCAGCTGCCCTCGGGCACAGCCACGGGGGGCTCAAATCCAAGGGGCGGCTTTGGTTCCCGGGGAGAGCGTGCTCAGGGGCGTGGCCTGGGTTCCAGGCTACCGTGGATTTGGGGGTGAGCCGACTGCTGTGCGATTCAGGTCTGCACCAAAGGTACACTGCGCTGCGTGGGATCACGCGCCCAGCACACACTGAGGCTGGGGGTCTTCCCGCCTCCGCCCCTGGGCAGCAACAGGGCCAGCTGCCGGGGTCTGGCCCTGAGGCCCCAGGGAAACACTGGGCAGACCGTGTCCATGCGGCCGGGAGGTGGATGAAGGCCTCCTGCCCATCGCGGTCGGGGGGCGAGAGCAGTTCGAGCTCCCCCGGGCCCTCGAGCTGTGCCTTGCAGGGCGTCCCAGCTCCAACTCAGTGTTTACCCTGTTGTGCACGGGAGCAACAAGCCCCGCCAGGCGTCTGGACCTCCCCACCCCGAGGTTCTCTTGGCCTCTGGGAACTGGGACCAGGTGGGGAGAGCAGCAGGAACCCGGCAGCTGCCCTCTCAGACCCTCTAGGCTACCAGGGCCCCCTCCCCAAAATTCTCAGGGGCCCATATGTTGTGCTCAGGGACCAGCCAGCTGTGGCTGAGGGGCTGGGTCACAAGGGGAACGTTGGCTGTGGGGTCCTCAGGGTGGAAGGGCCCCACTGTGGTCGGCGACACCTGTAAGGTGTGTGAAGTGCGTCACACTCGAGAGCCAGGAAGGAACGGGACTTTGCGGCATCAGAGGGGAGACAGGGAGCCCTGTCCCGGGGACAGAGTAGAGCCCGAGTGCGCAGGACAGACGTCTGTCCTCTTCTCCCCATCTCTGGTCCTGCGGGCCGCCCGTTTGC
Source organism: Mirounga leonina (assembly GCF_011800145.1). Lineage (NCBI taxonomy): Eukaryota > Metazoa > Chordata > Mammalia > Carnivora > Phocidae > Mirounga > Mirounga leonina. The sequence goes on from NW_023270469.1 coordinate 872,368, forward strand.
CCGCGGGCTGAGCGCCACAGACCAGGACTGGCTCCACGGCAGCCAGGTCCTGGCGCCCCAGCTCAGCAATACGGCCCAAGGGTAGCTCTTCCGCACCCAGCATCCACCCCAGGAAGGGCTCCGGGGTTGCTGGCCAGCCCAGGGCGTCCCCCGGGTCAGGGGCCTGGCCTGTGGCCCGAGGGCAGGTCTGTTTCCAGAAGAGGGGGCACTGCGCAGTCTGGGTGGTCCCAAACAACACGTCACGTCTCCCCCCAGGCGGCGGTCACATGCTGTTAGGAAGCAGGTCCCCGCATGCCGCACACGGAGACTGAGGCTCGGACACATAACGGGTCCTGCTCAGAAGGCCAGAGCCAGGGTGGGAGCCCATCCCCTGGAGGGAAACCCAGAGACTTCACGCTATTAAGATTCATGGGACGTCGTCACAGCAAACAATCCCAAATGTTTATTTTCCCGGGAGTAAATTATGACTTCAATGGGCAGAAATTATGGTCCCTGGCACCGAGGAGCCAAGAAAGCCGCCACCATCAGCAACCACACAGCCGAAACTGAGAAACCTCAGCCTACACCCAGCCCTCACCCAGCCCCAGGAGCCCCCAGCCCACCCTGCGCTCAGACCCGCCCTGCTGCACCCGCCTCACCCAATCCGGACACCGCAGGTGAGGGCAGAGGCCTCGGGCTGTTCTAGAATTCCGTGTCTGGGGTGCAGGGTCTGGGCTTGGAGGGGCCAGGAGGATGCTGGCGCAGTGGATCAGGTCTTCATGCCTGCGTTCCCTTCATCGGCTCCCCCCCTCCGCCCTGGGCTGGCGTGTGCCCGGCACGTGGGGGCGGGGCTGGGGGAGCAAACCCTTTGGGGGCGGATAACCGAGCCGGGGTTCTGCCTCTTCCAGGAGAGGGGGCAGGTGGGGCTGGAGGGGGGCACCCAAGCCTGTGTGGTACCCTTTGTCTTGCGGGGGCCAAGCCAGGCAGGGAGGGGGCCATCGGGGGCTCTCACCACCCACAGCCCATCTTTCCGTCAGGAAAGCAAGGTTCTCCCAGCGGCGCTCAGCTGGTCCGCGCCCGGCCTCAGAGCTGCTCGCTGGACCAGCCTCGCATGGTCAGGTGGGAAGGCGAGCACAGGCCGGCTCCCACCTCGGGCAGGATGGGCTCGATGTTCCCCCAGACGATCAGGGCCTCTGGGCCAGAAAAGACCCCTCGGGGGTCATGTTCCCCTTTGGACCGTCCTCACAGAACTGCTGACCGGACCGGCAGATGAGCAGCGAGGCCTGGACCTGGCGCCTCCCCTCTCTGAGGAGGTCTCCCCGTGTGTGAAATCAGGGGTCTGGTCTGGTGACATGTGTCCTTCTCTGTGCCCTGCTGTTGAAGGTCACAGCCTGAGGAAGGTCGGGGTGACCCGGACAACTGTGGGCAGACTGACAGACAAGGAAGGCAAAGGGGGGACCCAGGGAGCCCGAGGAGAGGTGACCCCACCCCAGGCACACACCCCTCGCCCTGGTGCGTCCTCCTCTGTTAGTGTGCCTGAGGGCACGGGCTTGTTTGTGGGGATAGTTAATGGACAAACGGAGAACCGGTGGGTTCTCTTCGTGGGCGAGGATGACCATTTACCCGTCAGCTGCCCACTCAGTGGCAATCACGCAAAGCCATCCTGACAGGGCCCTGCGTGTGGGCTCTGGAGAGTGTGTACCCCAGGCCACGAGGGAGGCAGGAAGCCGGGGCCGTGGCACCAGGGGTCCCCCGGCTCCTGGGAGAAGCATGGGCACGGTAGGTGGGCTGTCGTGGGGTACAGAAGGACGCCCCCCCAGGCTCCAGGAAAGAGGGACGGGGAGACCGAGCAGCGCTCGCTGGCAGAATGTTCCAGAGAGCACCAACCGCGTGTGCACCTGATGGGTGGGAGCTCCAGAGTGACGTGCGGGAGGTGCCTCTATCTGAGGCAGGAGTGACAGGACCAGATCGTCAGAGGTCCTGGTGCCCTGCCGGGGAGGCTCCAGGGACAATAATGGCCCCACCCCATTATCAGAGCAGGAGACGCGGGTGCACTTGGAGGTCATCCATCCCGTGACCGCGCCCCCCTCAGGCCGACCCCTGGACCCGTGCACCCCAGGGTCACAGCAGGCTGGTCCATCCCACCTCTTCCGGGGGCCGTGGGGCGAGGGTGTGTGCCGGCCAGGGCACCACGGTGGCAGGTGACAGAACCCCTGCTGGGGAGCTCAGGCGGGACGGGGAATGTTCTGGCTCGGGTGACAGGCTGCGGGGAGGGCAGGCCATGCTACATGCGGGGCTGCAGGGCGCAGCGGCCCCCAGACAGACGGGGGTCCCTGAGCTCCCGAGCGGACCTCTGAGGCGCAGCCAGGGGACGGAGCCGCGGGGAGCACAGAGGCCCCGGAGGGCCAGCAGGTGGCTGCCCACAGGCACAGCTGGCCCTGGCTCTCGGCGGGGAGTTTTGGAGGAAAACCCTAAAAGTGAAGGAGTTTACGGTCTCTTCTGTATTTCTTCCTGTGGGATGTTCCTATTCATATGCTTTGCCCATTTTTATTGTGTCTGTAGGGCTACTAGTCCTTTGTCACGGGTGCCGCTCTATCCTCCACCTGAATCCCCTTACCTGCCAGGCCTCTGCTCGGCCCCTCGGGACACAGCCCCTGATGCTTTCTCCTGGATTTCTGGGTGTCCTTCATTAGCTCCCCAGGATTTAAATGCCCCTGGTCCTGTGGTCTTTCCCTCTGACGCATACACAGCCGCCACGCTGCCCACAGCAAGTGTCCACAGCTGGCCCGTGGACTTGGTTTTGGAACGACAAATTCCATTTGTTCCTTTGAAATGGAACAAAGACAAGCGAGAACTCAGAACTCATCTCTGGGCCGAAATGTGTGAGCCAGTCAGCAGTCAGTGTCCGGGACTCACCTTGGGTCGGGCTGCAGGGCGGGGGGAGGGCGAGTGGATGAGGCCGCCATGCCACAGAAACATCAGAAAATTAGAGAAGCAGAAAGCGGGGTCCCAGCTAGCCACTGTCCACCCCGCACCTGCTGGGCCCCTTCCGGCCCCTTCCTAGGACCCCCTGCGCCCCGACGGGGTCTGTACTGCTCACCTGCCCACGGAGAGCCACGGGACCTCCACTCCGCTCCCCTGCAGAGGAGGTAGGGCGCCCCGTAGCCTCGAGGTGGCCACGGTGGTCTGCGGAGATCCCATCCTTCACGGGGACACAGTGCTGTTTCCAAAATGAACACCCTTGATAGAGAAGTCTGAGCATAGGAACTGCTGGGCTGACTTACAGCTCTGGAGAACCATTGCCAACGTGCCCCATGGGGAAATAGTGCCAGCTCACCCCCCCGCTGGGTGTTTTCCTTTTTAGAATTTGACCTTTTCTATCGGTGAGAAACGGTACCTGATTATTTGCCCAGGGGCCTTTGATCATCCGTGAGGTTCAGTGTTTTCCCACAGCCTCATGGTTTGGGGCCCTCCTTGGGTGAGCGCAAGTCTGTGGAAACCCTCCTTCTCTGACTTCATCTGGAATGCCTCGGGAGAGTGGGACGGGAACACCGGAGAACAAGAACCGAGGGCTGCAGGGGAGGGCTGCCTGGGGGCCGGCCGTGGGGCGCTGGGGCTCCGTGCAGGGCGATCGTCCAGTGCCTGGGCGCCCCAGCCCTCTGGCAGCTCCCCAGCAGCGCCTGCTCCCCAACCCCCCCCACGACTGCCTCCTTGGGCAGCTCTGTCTCGGTTCCTGCCTGCAGTCTGGAAGGGAGATGGGCCACCTTCCGTGGCCTCCTTCCTCGTGACCGTCAACTGTGGTGCCGACGGGCTGGCAGACAGGCGGGCCCGGGGTGGGCAGGGTGTGACCGGCCAGATAACAGGGCAAAAGTGAGCTGGGGAGGGCTGGCAGCACAGCACAGAGGGACACGGGTGAGGGCCCTGGGCAGAGCTGCCACCACCCTGTGCACCCCCACCCCACACGAGTCCTGGGTC
>NW_023270469.1:879321-888208 GCF_011800145.1 Mirounga leonina
CACCCTGTGCACCCCCACACGAGTCCTGGGTCTCCCTGGCCCCCCCACCCTGTGCACCCCCGTGCAAGTCCTGGGTCTCCCCGGGCCCCGGTTTCCTCAGCTGCAGAAACATGGTACATAACCTGTCACAGCGGTGGTTCCAAGGTTTGAACCAGAGGGAGTTTGAAAAGCACCCATCACGGCCCCTGACCAGGCGGGAGGGGGCAGGTGGGGGTCCTGTGTGGGAGAGCCTGTTCTGGGCCCAGCCCGGGACGGGGATTTGAGCTGCCTGGCTCTGCACACACGGTAATTAGTGATTTCGCTGGAGAGCCTGTCTTCACAACCTTCTCAACGTGACTGTCGCCCCGAGTCTTTATTTGGCGTTCCTAACCAAAGCTTCAGCACAGATTAAAAAGACAAATGACCAGGAATACAACGGTGCTGGAGGCCTGTGCCTGGACTCTGGGACTCCGAGGTGCCCTGAGCCGGCTTGGGGGCGCCCCAGGGGGGTCGGAGCCGGGTCTGTCGGGGCCTGTCCAGGTGCGGCCAGTGCCCACACCCCTCACCTGCCCACGTCCTCGCCCCTCTTCTGTGCACGGCCTCTGGCTCCGCGCCACCGGCCCCCACCGCCCCCATCCACGGCCCCCCTTGGCCGCTGTGCGGGAGGACAGAGGACGGGGCTGCAGTCCTTGGGGCAGCCCTTGCCAGAGGGACAGGGGATGCCACGCAAATGCTCCGGCCCCTGGCCCCTCGGCAGGTTGTCTCTGAGGGCTCTTTTGCAGATCTCACCTGGCGCCCAGAGGACAAAGCTTCAGTGGCCCTGGGGGGATGGGCTGTTTTTGTGCCTTCCTTCCATTCCCCTGCCCAGGACCCCCTGGCAGCACGTCCCAGCCGTGTGCCGGCCTCATCCGAGTCCTCCTCTGGGGGAGGAAGACAGTGCCAGCCACTCATTCGGCCCCTGCCCCTAGACCGGGCATTTCACCCCCTGGAGCCCGTGTCCCATTCTCAGAATCCAGGTGGGGGTTTAGCTTGCCCCCTGCCCATCTACCCACCTGCCCACCTGCGTGGCTGGTCCCCTCTGCAGGGCTGGTCTGAGCACAGAGGGCAACCTGCCTGTGAATGGCTCGTGGCATGCCTCGTGGCTGGTCCCCTCTGCAGGGCTGGTCTGAGCACAGAGGGCAACCTGCCTGTGAATGGCTCGTGACGTGCCTCGGGTCCCTCTTTCCCAGTTGTGACCTCAAGCCACCCAGAGTCACCTGGGGGGAAAGGCAATGATTGCATGATGCAGGATGCTGGGCTGACCAACCCCTCCAACCCCATCTTAGGGGAAGGAGTCTGGGTAGCGCCTGGCTGACCCCAAAGGGAGAAACCAGCGATGGGAATCCTGTATTTACTTAAAGTTTCATTATTTTGCTCACCATGGACTTTTTGTCAGACATTGTAATATTTTTAAATAGCAGGTTAAAATGTGATCTGTCTTGAACACTGAGTTTTGTGGCACCGCCTTAAATTTTGGGCCTGAGCATTGGCCACCAGTCCCGATCCTGCTTGTGCAAGTGTTTGAGGTGCTCCTGGTGCGTGGTCAAGTTGGGAGTGATCGATAAGCCACCGTGGCCCTTAGAGAGCTGAGATGAGGAAAGACCCTCTGGAAAGGAAGGCAAATAACTAGACTGCTTTCGGTTGCAAGAAACAGAAATTTTGGCTAAAACCAGCCTGAACATTAAGGAAATTGACTATTGAACTAGCAAGTGCAGGAGTACATGGGTTTCAGGGTCCTCAAGGTGGTAGCCACGGGCAGTGGAAGGTCCAAGTCACCTGGAGACACCACGGGCTGGGAGAGGACGGGGCAGTTTCTCACGCGGGAGCCAGGCAGAGCTTTGGACCACGTGTTCACGGCAGGGCAGAGCTGATCACCGACAAGGGAACGAGCCTCCTTGTGGACCTGCATATGGGGGTGGGGGGGACTGGCCAGGTAGGGGCTGGGAGGGGCTGCAGCAGGGAGGGAGGGATCCCTGACCCCCATGGGGGTTGTGCTTGTGAGTAGGGAGAGGGGGATAATGGTGGGGTGGGGCAGTGGGCCCAAGGCCCAGGCAGGCAGGGTTCCCCATGGAGACCCCGAGAAATCTTTTCGAAGGTGGGCCCTGGGTGCACAGAGGGAGGCGCCTTCCCTCCCTGAGCCCCTGACGCAGCCTGCTTCCCCGCTCGATGGCGCAGTGTGCCCCCTGCCCAGCCTGCTGCTGCAGTCCTCACGCCAGGTGGACAGGAAGATCCCCCAGCCCACCCCTCTGCCTTCCTGCTCTGTCTCTGCCTGGGGCTCCGAGTGGGGCTTCCCTTGGCAGGAGGGGCCAGTCCTGGATTAGAGTTGAGCCGGTCTTGGGTGAGGGGCCAGGGGAGAAAGCCAGAAGATGCTCCTGGGGGCGGGAGGCTTCCTGTCTGGAGCCCCAACTCCGTCTGCTTTAGGGTTCTTTCCCTGTGTGGACAACACAGAGCCCCAGAATCTGGTGTCCACTCAGCCACAGCCGATGGCCTGGCGCCGACCTGTTTCCCAGCTTCCCTCAAGGGGCCACTGCCTCTCACTTCCCAAAAAAGGCCCACGTGTCCCTGGCTGGGCCCAGCCCTGATACCCCACCTGCACCTTCTTGCTTCAGAAAACACATCATTTTGCAATTCTGGCAGTTTTGAGTCTTCACTCGCAACAAGATTGAAGAAGGACTGTGGACTGGTCAGCTGACTAGGTCATTTTATGGCCGGTCACCATGTGGCTCGGGCACTGAACTGTCCCGAGGAGGCCACAGTGCTGTCTCGGGAGAGCAGAGGCCTTTCGTCCGGATCTATTTATTTATGTGATTGGGGTTTCTTAGGCTTTCGCCTGAGAACTCATGACAGGAACAGGATTAATGTCTCATCCTGCCTTCTCCTGGCCCTAAGTGGTATGCACGCACCAATATACAGACCATTATTTCCGATCGAAATTTACTGTTTTCATTTACTAATTCTCCAAATGTATAATGAATTCACATCGTTTGTATTAGTTGCATACCGATAAGAATTATAATGACAATCCAGTCCAGAAGACAAACAATGCTTAACACAGGAAATTATTTAAACCTTGATATTCCACGGACCTAGTTCTGTAGGATAGGAAAGTAAACCATTTTCAAACTGAAAAGATAGTAGGAAAGAGCTGTGTGGGGTGGGATGGACTCGTATAAACTGAGAGCAAAAGGGGCTGTCGGGAAGGGGGGCTGCCCTTCATTATACGTGCACCATGTCTGAAGCATCTCTTGAAGCTCTTCTTTAGCCTGCGGGGGCTTTTTCTTTTTAAATTAATACAATTTATTGGGCGCCTGGGTGGCTCAGTCGGTTAAGCGACTGCCTTCGGCTCAGGTCGTGATCCTGGAGTCCCGGGATCGAGTCCCGCATCGGGCTCCCTGCTCGGCAGGGAGCCTGCTTCTGCCTCTGACCCTCCCCCCTCTCATGTGCTCTCTCTCTCTCATTCTCTCTGTCTCAAATAAATAAATAAAATCTTTAAAAAAAAAATTAATACAATTTATTTTTTAGAGTGGTTTCAGGTTTGCAGAAAAACAGCATGGAGCATGAGAGCTCCCAAATACCGGGTGGGCTCTCCTATGATTAATATCTTTCACTGGCCTGATGCCCTGGTTACAATTACTGAGCCAGTATCCACTCATCACTAGCAACTAAAGTCCATAGTTTACCTTGGGCTCCGCGCTTGGTGGTGGATGTTCTGTGGGTTCAGACAAATGTACAATGACGTGTATTTACCATCCCAGCATCATACAGACCAGTTTCTCTGCCCTAAACCCTTCGGTGCTGTGCCCACACCTCCCTCCCCAACCTTGGTAACCAATGATGGTTTTACCAGCTCCATAGTCTTGCCTTTCCCAGATGTCACAGGGCCGGAATCACACCACACACTTTTCCGATGGTTTCTTTCCCTCGGTGGTGTGCATTAAAGCTTCTTCCAGATCTTTCCATGGCGTGGCAGCTCCTTTCTGTTTAGCGCTGAGTAATATCCCCCATTGTCTGGATGGACCACAGTGTGCCTGTGCATTGCTGAAGGACGATTTCATTTCTTCCAAGTTTTGACTATTTTGAACAAAGCTGCCATAAACATCCGTGTGCAGGTTTCTGTGTGGATGTAAGTCTCTAACACGTCCGGGTAAATACCGGGGAGCATGAATATTGGATCGTGTGGTAAGAACATGTTTCGTTTTGTAGGAAACTGCCAAACGGCCTTCCACAGTGTCTGTGCCGTGCTGCCTTCCCCACGGCAGCGAGCTGGTGCTCCTGCCTCCGCCGGTCCCGGTCCTTGTCCGCGCCGGGGGCGGTCAGTGCCCGCGGCTTTGGCCGTTGGAATGGCTGGGTCGTGGTAACTCACTGCTGTTCTCACGTGTTTCCCTGGTGCCGTATGATGGGCAGCATCTGTTCACATGCTTATTTGTCATCTGTAGATCTTCTTCGGTGAGGTGTCTGTTCAGGTATTTTGCCCATGTTGTAATCGGGCTGTTTGTTTTCTTCTTGTTGAGATTTAAGCTCCTTGTACATGTCGGATAGCAGTCCTTTGTCAGATGTGATTTTACAGCTATTTTCTCCCGGTCCGTGGCTTGTCCTCTCATCCTCTCGACAATGTCTTCCACGGAGCAGACGTTTCTCATGTCAAGGAAGTCCCGCTGATCCAATTTTTCTTTCATGGATTGTGCTTTTGGTGTTGTGTTTAAAAGTTCTTTGTTACAGCTGGGGAGCTGTGTGAAAATTCAGTTGCTAAAGAAGCGTTTGCGTATTTTAAACGGGTAATGGTGGGGGCGCCTGGGTGGCTCAGTCGGTGAAGCGTCTGCCTTGGGCTCAAGTTGTGATCCTGGAGTCCCAGGATCGAGCCCCGCTTCGGGCTCCCTGCTCAGCGGGGAGTCTGCTTGTCCCTCTGCTCCTCCCCCTGCTCATGCTCTCTCTCTTTCTCACTCTCTTTCTCAAATAAAATCTTTAAAAAACTTTTTGAAAAATGGGTAATGGTAGCTATCAAACTGCTAAGTGTCTAGTGCACCCACCACCTTTTTATTTTAAAAAGTCCATGTTTACGGTATGTCAGATTTTATACTCTTGGCTGTTATTTAAATTTCTGTTCGATTCTTTGATAGAAGCATGTTTAAGGTGGTCCCGAGTTGCTCAGAATTATTTTTAAAGACCAGTGGGTCTGCAGTGGCTGATGGCCTGGACTCCCAGGTTAGGCTGACCTGGTGGGGCCCCAGCTCTGGCAAAGACATTCAAGAACCCAAGCTCTCTGGGCCCTGGTGTCCCCTTCAGGCAAACGGGGCTGGTGGCAAGACCCACCTCCCAGGCTGGTGGTGAGGGCCCTGAGGACCTGGCAGGTGAAGCTCGGGGTACCTGGCCAGGGCCCTGTATGGCAGCTCCCACTGGGTGTCAGAGCGAAGGGGCTGTATTGCATGGTTCAGGGGGGCCTTTGGCAAGTGCAGGTGACCCCTGAACCACACGGGTTTGAAATGTGCGGGTCTACTTAGGCACAGATTCTTTTTATAAATACAGTATAGTTCTGTAAATGTATTTTGTCTTCCTTTTGACTTTCTGAATAATATTTCCTTTCCTCCAGTGGACTGTGCTGTAAGAACGTGGTAGACAATGTGTATAACATACAGGATATGGGGGCGCCTAGGTGGCTCAGTTGGTTAAGCGGCTGCCTTCGGCTCAGGTCATGATCCTGGAGTCCCGGGATCGAGCCCCGCATCGGGCTCCCTGCTCGGCAGGGAGTCTGCTTCTCCCTCTGACCCTCCTGCCTCTCATGCTCTCTGTCTCTCATTCTCTCGCAAATAAGTAAAATCTTAAAAAAAAAAACCATACAGGATATGTGTTCACTGACTGTTTATGTGATGAGTAAGGCTCTGGTCAGCCGTACACTATTACCAAAGTTTTTGGAAAGTCAGATGTTATACGTGGATTTTCGACTTCACCAGGGGTGGGGGGGTTGACCCAAACCCCCACGTTGTTCAAGGGTCAACTGCACGTATCAGGTGTATCTTTGTCAGAGCCCAGAGCTGCAGGCTGTGGGGCGGAGAGAAAATCAGTGTGGGGGCAGCCTGCGCAGAAGCGCTAGGGACGGCAGGTGGAGAGGCCTGGACGTGAGAGGTTGTTTTCCTAAGTGGCAGCAAGCACAGGGCCCCAAAGTGAGCACCCAAGCACAAGTCAGAGAACCGGGGTGCTGGCCCCAGCGTTGCCGCTGTGAGCCCTTGGGCAGAGCACGGTCCCTCTCCGTGGGTGTGCACCGGGAAACGAGATGCTGGTGGAGCGCTCTCTTCACTTGGGGGCGCGGGCTCAATGCCACGAGGAAGGGGAGGTGGTCCCTCTTCTGTGAGCTGGACTCCTGCCTCTGCAGACTCTGCACAGGGACGCCCCAATCCCCACCCCACTCTCCCGGCTGCTGTCCCCCTGCTCTGTACCCCTCCGCCCAGCACTTCCAGTGTGGCGCCTTGCCTTGGCACTGACTTGCCCATGATCTGGTCTCCTGGGAGTGAGTGGCCAGACTGCATGCGTCTCTTGGGCAGGGATGGGATTCTTTTCCTTAAATGTCACCTCACAGTGCCCAGAAGTTGTGCCCAAGCCATTTCCGGTGTTAGAAACCAGTCCATGGGAGGCAACAGCAAGACCATATGGCTGAGAGGTAGTGTGGGTATCCAGCCTCCACCCGTGTGGGCCCGTGTGGCTGTGGACAAGTCAGGCAAACTGTCAGAGCCTCAGTCCCTCCGCCTGTAAAACGGGGGTCCGGGAGCACCCACCTGGCAGATGGCTGGGAATTATCTGGGAAAATGCCAAGACAGAGCTCAGCCCAGGGCCTGCCCCTGGCGAACCCCCGCAGTGTCCACACTCACCGTGGCCCTGATGTCCTCGTCTGACCTGCTTACACCCCACGCAGAAGCCCTGCCTCCGTGGTTCCGTCCCTCCCTTCAGCCACAGTTGGCCCAGGCCAGGAGGAGGGAGCCTTTCGGGCTGGGTCTCTGAAGAGCGCAGGTTTGGGATCTCTTGCGTCTCCAGTGGTTTCCAGCCCCTGGCTTCACCCAGTGACGCTGCAGTCAGTAACTTAACACACGTCTGTAGGGAGTCCGGTTCAGCACCCCCAGGCCCAGGCTTCTGCCAGCATTCTGCGTGAGTGCGGGTGTTGTGCCCGGGTGAGGCTGGCTTCTGGGCGTCTGCTGACTGCCCACCTGCGCCCCTTCTCTAGAGGCATCTTAGCATGACAAGGGGGAGCTGTTCTGCTTTCTTAGGGACACATAAAGGAATGTGCATCTTAAAATCAATGCTGTCTCAGGGTCCGTGACATAAAGGAGCGGCTGCCGGTAAATACCAGCGCGTGAAGTCTGGGACCTTCCACAGCACGCCGGCTGCCTTTAGATCCACATTCTTCTGTGAAATGGGCTCAGGACCTTCTGCTTTTCCACAGGACTGGACTGAGTCCACATTTAAGCACATGCTGAAAACAAGGGGAGCAGAGATGCCAGATACCCATGTTATCGTTAAATCATTCACCACACCCCCTCTTGCTGCTGCAAGGACGGAGGCCCAGGAGGTCAAGGGTGACCCGGCTGACTAGACCCCGCCACAGTGCCCCAGGGGTCGGCCACAGGGGGATGCGGCAGGGGCAGCCCCCCTTCTCCTCGAGCCCTCATTCTGTGCCTCCGCGGGCTCCCTCTACCTGGCTCAGCTCTGCGGGGCAATGCTCAGTCAAGGAGAGGTCGAGGGTTGGGGAGAAACAGGCCTGTGAAGCTAGTGCAAGGAGGAGGGCGCATTTTTTGGCACATGGCTGCATTTTATACTTGGGAATTAGGGACCTTGGACCTTCACATGCGGATTTATGCCAAATCAGATGCAAATCAGGGCACTGCTCTTCCCAAGTTCTGGCCCTCTGTCTGCCAAGACCCTGACCCTAGGACCCCAGCAAGTCTCAGAAATAAAGTGCGTGTGGGTTGGGGGAAGAAGGAAAGAAAAAGGCACTGATTTACTACAATGTACTCACCAGGCAAATGCATCAGATTCTCCACAAAGTACTTTAAGGAAAGAGGCAAAATGGGTTGGGGGTAGGGAGCTAGGGCGAGGGCTGCAGTCGGGGAAGGGGGGGGGGCAGAGAGGCTGGGGCTGCGGCTTGGGGCATTTCTGCAGACATTAAAAGAATGATATGCAAATAAATGCAAAGCACATGCAAATGCCCCCAGGCAGCGTGGCCAGGGAACTGGAGACCCTGCGCCCCCAGCATTTTTGCCTGGGTTAATGCGGGGAGGGGGCGCGCGGGGCGCACGGGGCCCGGAGCGCGCGGCGGGGGGAGGGCGCCCCCTGCCGGCCGAGCGCAGAGGCGGCCCCGAGCCCCTTCCCGCCCCGCGCGGCTGGCTGGCGGGGCGGGGGGGGCGCGGCGCCCGGAGGAGGGGCGCCTGCTGCTCGCCTCCCGCCCGGACGCCAGACGCGCGTCGCCTAAAACTGCGAGGCCGGCGGTCGCCGACTGCTGCGAGGTGGGTGTGCGCGGCGGCGCGCTCAGCTCCAGGCCCCACCCGCCCGCCCAGGGCGCGGCCTGCGGAGCCGGTGAGGGTGGGCGCGGGCGCAGCGAGGGGCGCGCCACGCACAGCACCCGCGTCCCCGCACGACACCCACGCTGCTACCCTTGAGGCACCCCGCGCTCCCGCACGCTCAGCGGGCTCTACCGCTTCCCCTACAGAGCAGCGCGCGTTCCCCCCCACGGCACCCCTAGTTCCGCCCCCCACCACCGCGCCCCGCGCTCCCGCATACACACCCGCTCGCACTGCACCCGTGCCGCCGGCCGAGTTCGCAGGGCGCGCCCCGGGCTCCGCGGCCGCCCCACTGGCGGAGTCGGCGGGGGCGGCTGTCGGCCTTG
>NW_023270469.1:891208-899231 GCF_011800145.1 Mirounga leonina
CCCGGCGCCCGCGAGTCGAAGGCGCGGCGGCTGGACCGGCGCGGCCACGGAGGCCCGGAGACCGCCCGGGGCGGCGTGCGCGCTTTGTTCCCGCGCGGGCGGGCGGAGCGAGCGGCGGGAGCCGAGCCTGGGCATGGCCCGGGCGGCCGCCCCGCGCGCCCCGGCCCCGCCGCGCGCCTGAGCCCCGGAGCCGCGCGGTGCGACAGCCGCGGGATCGCCCCCAAGTTACGGAAGCGGGGACCGAGTTCCAAGGAGAAGCCACTGCAAGGGCCGGGGCGCCAGAGTGCGGTCTCCTCCCACCCCCGGACCTCCGGACCGTAAGTGCCCCGTGCGTCCCGCGCGCCGCCGTCGCCGTCACCCCGACTCCGCCCGCGGCTGCAGTCCGGGGGTCTCGTTGCAGCCGCACCGAGCGTGCGGGCCGCCCCGGGCGCCCCCTCCCCACTTTGGGAAGTTGGAGCCCGCGGCGGGGTGGGGCCAGCCCAGTCAGTGCCCACCCACTTCGGTCCCTCCACCCCACCCGCATGAGCCGAGCTTGACCTGCCGGGGGTGTGGTCAAACCTAACGTGGGAACTGCGTGCGGAAGGTGGGGTGTCCCGCAGGCTCCCCGTCTGGCGCCTGAGCTTCCTGACAAAAGGCCCCGGTCCAGGGGACAGGGGACAGGGAGGGGGCGCAGAGAATGGCCCCAGGAGAGAGGGCAGGGGCAGAACTCCCCCTATGCCTCCTGTCTTGTTTCAGTCCCTAGCCCTGCCCCCCAGGCAAGGGCCGGTAGGTCGCTGGGCAGCGCGGTTAAGCGGTGTTGGGGTGAAGTCCGCCCAGAGACGGGAGGTGGGGGCTGCCCCACTCCGCGTGTGTGGGGACGGGGGCTTCAGCGACCCTCCCTGGAGTCCTAACAGCCTGCGGTGCCTGGGGCGCAGCCCTCTGGCAGCGACTTTGCTCACACCCGTTGGGAACCGTCCATCTGCGTGTTGGGCAGGCCTGGAGCCAGGCTGTGGGAACGGCTCCGAGGGAGGTGTGAGCCGACGTGGAGGGACAGATGGCTGGAAATTCAGCCCTAGACGGGCTTACGTGGAGCAGAAGGCAGCGGGGCTGGTGGCAAACCACACTCTGAGCTGCGAGGCTCCGAACACACAGCCCCAGGCTGTCCCTCCTTCCGGCCCCTGGGAACTGTGTGTGTGCGCTGGGCCCCGCAGCCACAGAGGGGTGGGCAGACCCCTGTAAGTGTGGACACACGGCCCCCAGAAGGATAACTGCATTCCCCGCATTTGGACCTTGGCTGTCTGACTGTTGGCCTGTTCCAGAGACGAGGGAGAAAAATATTTCCTTTGAGAACAGACAAGACCCTATCCTCCTGCGTGAGGTGGTCTGAAGAACCGTGAGGCCCAGGTATCCGGCCCCGTGGCCAGGATGCTGCCTCATGGTGCCCCCCAGGCATGCGTTTCCTCTCCTGGCCCCAGACCCAGGAGGTTCCCAGGGTGGCCCCTCAGCACCAGGGCTGTCCAGAGACAGCAGGGCAGCTAGTCCGTGCCCCAGCTTTGCTCTTGCAAGTTGCTGCACGGTTTGAGAAACTTTTTGGGGTTGGAACGCGGAGGGGAGGGGTGGGCCGGGCTGAGAGGAGCATAGGTGGCTCCCAGCAAGGGCAGGGGCAGGAGGGCCCTGTCCACAGTTCCCGGGCACATTTGCAGAGAGCTGGCGCTGTGACGGGCATTTGCCCCACCCCCCTTGTGTCCTCTGGATGGGGGAAGCCAGGAGACTGGTGCGGCCGGGGAGGCAGCGGGCTCTGCTGTGCGGCCAGCAGGCTGGTACCCAGAGAGCCACACTGGGCGGCTGTGCCGCCCCACGGCCCGCAACACTGGAAGGGGAAAGGGAAGCAGAAAGGCTTGAGCAGTAGGAACAGATGTGGTGCTCCGTGCTCTCCAAGAGCTAGACAGATGCAGGGCGGGAGGAAGAGAAGATCAGGGTAGGGCCAGTTTTCTGGTGGAATCCGGCTTTCTCTGGAAGTGCCTGGGTCTCCGGGTGACTGGGGAGAAGGAACGGGCCTGCGGGTGCTCCTGGCTATTCACAAGGCCAGCACAGCTGGTGAGCTGAGGGATTTCAGCTGGACATCTCCCTGCAGGACACTCCGGGGTTGCCCCCCCACACACACCCTTCGGGCCTGGAGCTCCTTCTCTGTCACCGGGTTATCCGCGTAATTGAGTTACCACCTCCAGGAAATCTCTGATTTGGCCCCACATATTTTCATTTCTGCATGACTGGAGGAAATTAATTTTCCTTCCTACGCGAGGATCTGGAGACGCAGACGGCAGCCGGGGCCACTAATCCACAAGATACAAGCCCGCAGTGCTGCCTGCACCACAGGCCACGGCTCCAGCCCCGGGTGGGGTCTGGGCGAGGCCTTTCCCTGCCACCTTCTGGAACTGTCACGGTGCCGTCGGCTGGCCTTCCCCACCCCTGCTGCCCCGTCAGTGGGTTGAGTCTGGGACTGTCTGATTCATCCTCAGCCTCCCACGGCACCACGGTGTGCAGGATGGCTGTTGAAGTCGGTGGATCCCAGTTCCTTTTCTGAGTCATTGTATGTCTGTGTGCATACACGTGTGTTCGGAATCCCAAACGTGGAAGAGGCTGCGCGACCCGTGTCCCCGACACATGGCAGAGAGCTGGCATGCAGTAGGTGCTTAATTAGTGCCGCTTCCGAGGAGGGGACTGGCATTTGGGGGGGCAGCTGTGTCCTGCCCGCCGCACCACTCTCCCCTGCGAGGGCACCTGGTCCTGCTGAGCGGCCCCCGGGGGCAGCGCTGCCCCTCAGCACTCACGGAGTCAGTAAGACAACCGGCAAGCGCGCTGGAACTTAATCTCACGACGCCCAGAGAGCTGCAGGCCCGTCAGGCCCACGAGGGGAGCCCACGTGTGCCCGTGAGCCCCCGCTCCTTCCCCGCATGGCGCCTCCGGCCGACAGCGCCTGCCCAGCCCCCGTCAGCTGGCCTCCCCGTGCCCCGGCCCTCGTCCCTGGCCTGACTGCCAGCGCTCCTCCCGTACCTGCGGGGACTGGGAGCTGAGAGCTGGGCGCTGACAAGTGGTTCATGTCCCAGATGTTAGAGCCGCACCTGGACAGGCACGTGGGGCACAGTGGTGACAGCCGTCAGCATGGCGCCACCTGGAGTCAGAGTTTCCCCGGGCTCAGGGATGGGGAGGAGGAGCACCTCTACCCTGTCTGGGTCATGGAAGCCCAGGGGCAGCCCTCTCCGCCCACCCTGGGACCCGGGGGGGACAGGAGCTGGGAGGGGACATTGTCATCTGAGATCCTTTAGAAGCCACTGGATGCTGTGTGTCTGCTAGTAGACCAGGGGATGCAAACACAGTGACGCGTAGCCGGTGTCACCTCCCAGGCCTGGGGGTGGAGGAGGGGGCGTCCGGGACCCTGTGGGGGTCCATGCAAGACTGAGGTCTCGCCAAGATTGCACTGAACTGGACAGAACCGGGCCCGGAAGGTGTTTATCTTCCGCTGCTCGTCCACTGGGCAGGTCAGGGGGGAAGCCCCGCACTGTGGGGGGCAGGGGCAGAACAGTACCGAAGCAGGAGCCCCCAAAGCCCACACTCGGGGCCCGCAGGCCCAGCCGGGCTATGCTTCCTCTCGTAACCTCATGACAAGCCTGCCGGTGGGCACCCTTGCTGTCCCACTTTCCAGGCGGGGACGCCGAGGCCCAGAGAGGCTCACCAGAGGCAGGCAGGCAGGCGCCACACCGAGCTGCTTCTGTGACCGAGGGTGGACAGGCCCCTGGAGCTTTCCAGAGTTGTGTGTGTGGTGTCCGTCCCTTCACTGCACACAGTGTGGCCATCCAGAGGGACGGAGTGGGGCCGCTGCGACTGGAGGGGCAGGAGGAGCCTGGAAACTCGGGATTGGTGGATGTCCGTCTGGGGTGCAGCCTTTGGGGCCAGGGCTCACTGGGGGCCGTTCAGAGGGGTTGACCAAGGCTCCTTCTCTGGACCGCGTCCCGGGCAGACTGGGCGGGCACCGTGCTGTGGGTTCCCAGAAGCCAGTCACCCGCTGGACAGTCCTTTGTCCTTGCAGCTCTCGGGCTGCCTGAGAGGACTGTTTGAGATGACAAGCCACACCTCCAAATCCTTTCCTGGGGTCATGACCCCAGACTTCTGGGCAAACAAGCAGGTCTGGTTCTATGTCCAAGGTTCCCCCAAGACTGGGACCCCCTTCATGTGGGGCTTGGATAAGACCGTGCAGGAGGCAGGGGCTGCAGGAGGTGGCCCGGCCCCCAAGTGCTTTGGAGGACTGCCTTTAGCCAGGAACACAAATGCAAGCAAGGGCTTTGGTGTCTGGAGACACATTCCTGGAGTGGAAACCGCCCTTATAGCATCAGTGGAAAGACCCAGGCCGAGGCCTGGCATGCGGGATGGAAACTCATGATGTAACAGTGATAAATAATTGGTTCCTGGTTCCCACTTATGAGCGCACAGCTCGACCTGGGGCGTGGGGCAGACGGCTGAGCTGGAGCCTCAGACGTGCGAGAAGATGCTTCCTACCCACGCTGTTTGCAGCACGAAAACAGAAGTGAAGACTTCTGCTTTTTGTAATTCCTGGGACCTCACGGTGAGCCAGATGTCACTGGGAAGGAAAACAAAGATGCACTTGGCCGTAATGCGGAAGATGTGTCTTCCTGCTCTGCTGTCTACCCACATGCTCTCAGCTGTACACCGCTGGGAGCCCGGGGTGCCCCGAGGCTGGGAGCCTGGCGGACGTGGCAGGGAGGTTTGGGGAGGATTCCAGGCACAGGCGCATTCGTCTGTCTACTGGGGCAGAGAAAAGTCTTTGGGGGGGGCAGAGAGAAGGAGACCGGGGCTGGTGGGGAGGGTGC
Organism: Mirounga leonina; assembly: GCF_011800145.1. Classification (NCBI taxonomy): domain Eukaryota; kingdom Metazoa; phylum Chordata; class Mammalia; order Carnivora; family Phocidae; genus Mirounga; species Mirounga leonina. Next base: position 896,074 of record NW_023270469.1, read on the forward strand.
TTTGTGAGCTCCATGGCCCTGAACACGGCTCACAAGGACATCCTCGCTGTCTGGTCCTGACCTGGGAGCGCCCGGGAAAGCCAGGCTGAGGCAGTGGGAGGGATGGGCAGCACGCTGGCTTCTCTGAGTCCTACTGCTTGGCCTGCAATCCCAGCTCCCCTCCCAGTGGCTGTGTGGCATCAGCAAATCTCTCACCCTCTCTGTCTCCAGTTTCAAATGCAAAGCGCAGTCCCAGGGCCCCCTCCCCCTTCAGATGGTGCCGAGGTGTGTGGGGCACGGGGTCTGTCCTTGCTGATCACTGGCCTGTGGACGTGGCTATCACATTCCTGCTCTGGGGGGTACCCGTTGCCATCCTGGGGTTGGCTGGTGAGTGTGGGGATCTGGTGCCTCTGCGGAGGGTGAACCCTTGTTTCTCTCCTTCCCAGGCAGGCCTGTGCAGGTGCTTACTGGTCCTGCCACACAGCCCAGGCCCCACGCTGCTGACCCCCTTCCCCACATATGGGGACACCAGCCCTGTTCCCCTTCCATTTCATGGAGGGGACACTGAAGCTGAGACCATCATGTTCCGTGGCTACTTGGTGACAGAGGTGGGCTTCCAACCCATGGGAACCCAGGGCACCTGACTCTGGAGCCCCTGTGTCTCTGCCCTCCAGGGTCGCCAAACAGCTGGGGTCCTTGGGAACCCGGGCCCCCACTTCTTCCTTCGGCCGCCCCCTGCAGCCCTGCACAGCCTCAGCAGCCCAGCCTGGACCCTTTCCTGCTGTCCTCCCCTGTGCCCGAGAAGTCAGAACAGGACTGCCGGCCCTGGGCCGAGGGCACCGTTCCGTGTCCGTTTGGCTGTGTCCGGGGTGGAAAGAAGAGGAGGCATGTGCGCTGCTGATAGAGTGCATGTCCACGGCGGGCATAGCCACGGGTCCCGCCGGTGGCCCTTCTGCCGTCCTAGAGACCGTGGCCTTCCGAGCATCTGGGGCTGGTCTGGGCCACTCACTCCTCGCAGGGGCTGCTGGGCTGGCCCCGCTGGGCTCTGGTCTGCAGGCAGGGAGCAGGATGGACGCCGCCCAGCTGTGGGGTGGCCATCTGGTGTGACCCCCTCCGGTCACGCCCCTCTGAGCTTCCATGTCCTGTCCGGGGGCGCCCACCTCGGAGCCGCTGGGGCGTCCTGTGGAGGCCGCTTGCTCCTGCCTTTTCCACGGGAAGCGCGCCCTCTTGTGGCGGCTCAGGGTGGGGGTGGGGGTCTGGACTGAGACCCTCTCCACCCGCCTGTGGTCTGATTGGGTGTGGAGAGTCCTGTCACCAAGATGTGGCCTCTCTGGGTGCCTCACGGAAGTTTGGAGTTTCATCTGCTTATTCCGTGTGATGTGAGTTAGAGGCCGGAGGCTTATTCTAGAGGCTTATTCCGTGTGATGTGAGATGCCCCGGAGGCCGCATCCTGCGGGAGGTGCTCTAGGGCAGCTCCTTTGAGGAAGCGTTGGCTCACACCAGCCTTGGTGGGCCCGGAGCTGTGCCCAGCACCCACGAGCAAAGCAGACCCGGCCACGACACAAGGTGGCCATGTGTGACAATTTAGATTGTGGCCATGTTAAAAAAAAAAAGAAAGAAAAGGGAAAACAGTGCAATTTTTGTCACATGTCTTATTGAACTGAAAGGACCCAAAATGTTGTCTTTTCACTCTGCAATTGGTTTTTTAAATTGTTGAGACCTTTTTTTTTTTTTTTAGAGACTTTGAAGTTCTGTATGCGTTTTGCATGCTGGGCATCTCAACTCTGGCCAGCCACGTCGGCCAGCTCGTGGCAGCCATGTCAGACGGGACAGGGCAGAGGGCACAGGGAATTCCCAGACGACCCGCACATGAGGGCAGGCTGAGGTGGCACTGTGCAGCGTGACGCTTGGGACAGCCCCACGGAAGTGGCAGGCAGCAGAGGGGGGAGGGAAGGGCTCCAGGCAGGGGAAGGCTGGCTGTGGAGCCAGATGGCAGGACCCTGGACGCAGAGAGGACTCTGGCTTTTGTCCCTGGAGCCCCCTGAGCCTGGCTGGCTGGGGCGGGGGCTGGTCAGATTTGCATTTTGAGAAGGCCGTCCAGGGCAGAACATGGGGAGACACAGGGAGGCAGCGTCCAGACGCAGGGCTCTGCGGGGCGGAGGTCAGGGTTGGACTGCTGGGGGAGGCATCCAGGGCGATGCTGAGTCCTGGTCAGTCTCCAGACAGTGTATGTGTCCAGGAGAAGCTGCACCTGCCACCCTTCCCTGTGCGTCTCACCTGGAGCTCCCAGCGTCAGCCCGGAGGCCGCTTCTGTCCCGCAGTCCGAGTGTCGGTGGGAACGTGGCAGCCCAGGGTGCTTCTTTCCTAAAAAGGCACACTTCAACCACCTACACGTCCGTCTTTGCCTCGTGAGGAAGGGTGGAGGGCCCTGTACATGGGGGGGGGGGGTGTCCAGCCCGAAGGGGAGGAGCTCACTCCGTGGACCTGGAGTCCTTGTGTGTGTGAGCGTGTGAATGAGTGTATTATGTGTGTGTACAGGTCTGAAAACCAGGCCTGAAGGAAGTGTGACCTCTGACCTGGCTAGCCAGAGAGCGGTTGCTCTGGGGCACTCATGGGGAGCCCAAGGGCTGGCCTCTGTGTCCAGAGTGACCGCCACAGCAGTGCACGGCAGCATCTGGCCCCCAGCTGGCCTTTCCTGCCCAATGGCACTGCAGCCCCTGAGAACTGTGTATAAAGTGTCCCCAGACTCGATGGGACCACCTCACAAGTCCCAATATGCCAGCCCCAGCCAGGACCCCACAAACTGGAGACCCAAGTCAGCACCCAGTAAGAGGGCTAGCAGAGGACTCAGAGATGGGACTTTATCCCCAGGACACCTGTCACCACACACCTACATGGGCTGTCCCCAAGATGCCTGTCACTACACATCTACATGGACCATTTCAGGACACCTGTCACTATAATACATCTACATGGACTCTGCCGGGATTTGTCATTAGCATCCATACGGACTGTCCCAGGACACCTGTCACTACCATCTACTTGGACTATCCCAGGACACCTGTCACTACCATCTACTTGGACTGTCCCAGGACACCTGTCACTACCATCTACATGGACTGTCCCAGGATGCCTGTCACTACACGTCCAATGGACTGTCCCAGGATACTTGTCACTAC
>NW_023270469.1:899241-929770 GCF_011800145.1 Mirounga leonina
TACATGGACTGTCCCAGGACACCTGTCACTACCATCTACATGGACTGCCCCAAGATGCCTGTCATTGCACATCTCTATTGACTGTCCCAGGACACCTGTCAGCATATCTGTATGGACTGTCCCAGGATGCCTGTCACCACACTGCCCACACACTAGTCCTCACTCGGCATATTGTGTGGCCTGGTCCTTCAGGCTCTTCTCTATCCATGTGAAACCTCCTTTTCTGCATTTCAGCAATCCTGGTAGTTAAATACCTGGCCGAGGGACCCAGCAGAGCACCTGGCCCTGTCTGGGGTAGGCACAATTTCTCTTTCTAAGTCAAGGTCATAGTTTGTACAGTGTCGGGCTTTGAGGTTGAGGACACAGGTCAGGGGGTGGCTGTGAACTGGACTTGACCTCACTCTAACATGTGTTTGGAGGGCTTTGTATCTGATTCTAGAAGGGGCTTAGACCCCTGAAGATGCTAGCTGGACCCCTTCCCTGTCTGGTGACCCTCACATCACAAAGGCCTTCAGCCCAATGAGACCCCCTGGGGCATGGCTACATATATGGGGTGTAGGGAACATAGAGGTAGAGGCCCCCATGTCACCAGCCTACCCAGGCCTGGCCTCTATTCTCCTCGTTCTCAATACCTGCAGCCCCAGGGGAGAGCCAGAGTTGGGGTCAGCAAGGGCACCACCCTACTTGCCCACTTGTAGGGATGGGTCCCTCAGGTCAACAAGGACGCAGAGCCTGGGAGGAGGGAGGCTGTGGTCCTTCCACATTCGAGGTGCTGGCAGGTCAGGCCGTGGCCACCAAGGAAGGAAGGTCCACCTGGCCCCTGTCACACACCCATGACCCTCACACTCAGCTCAGGCTCCTGACCGTGTGTTAGCAGCAGTGTAGATGGGCTGCTGGAAGGAGGAAGTGGGGAAGTCACATCCTGCCTGGCCTCAGTCTCCCCAGTAGGGTTTTTTTTAAATTGGTGTGGTAAAATACACAGGGCATAACATTAACCACCTTCACCATTTCTCAGGGTCAGTTCAGGGGCATTGAATACATTCACATTGTTGTGCAACCACCACACCATCCGCTTCTAGAACTTTCTCATCTCCCCTAACTGGAGCTCCATCCATCCCCAGTGCCACTGCCCACCGCCCCATCCGTTTCTGTCTCTATGGATCTGACTCTTCTGGGGACCTTGTGTAAGTGGAATCTCACAGTGTTGGTCTTTCTGAGACGGGCTGCCCTCACTCAGCATCGTGCCCTCCAGGTCCACCCATGCTGTGGCAGGTGTCCAAATAGCCTGCCTTGTGATACTTCACCGTGTGGATGGACCACATTTTTTTTACCATTCCTCTGCCGATGGACCCTTGAGCTACTTCCGTCCTTTGGCTGTCGTGAGGAATGCTGATGTGAACATGGGGGTGCAGACATCTCTTTGAGACCCCACTTTCCCTTCTCTTGTCTGTACACCTAAGTGGGATTTCTGGATCTTACTTAATGTTGCAGGAGCTGACGTACCACACCTCCATGGCCCTCAGCACAACCATCACCACCGTCTAGCTCCCAAACACAGTCGTCCCCCCAAAGAGAGCCTGTCCCCACTAGGATTCACTGCCACCCCCGCGTCCAGCCCCGATGACCACAAATCTGCTCCCACCTCAGTGGACTGGGTCGTGCGCCCTGTGGCCTCTGTGGCTAGCTATTCTCCCCTGTGCTTGGGGTCTGCTCATGTGGTCACCTCTGTCACACGTCCCTCCTCACAGAACCAACAGTGCTGACCGCTGGGTAGACACACCTTGTGCGCCCCTCCCAGCGCACGGGCTTCGGGTGGCTTCTCCCTCTTGCTGTGGCGGGTCCTGTGCTGTGTCGTTCGTGGGCCTGTCTTGTGGGGCGTGTGCCTTCAGGTCTCTGGGGGGCACACTGAGGAGAGGGATGGCTGGGCCATGTGGCCGCACACGGCTAACCCCTCCACTGGATTCTGAGGGACGAATTGTAAGAAGAGCTGTTGGAACAGGGCGGCCCGTCAGCGGGCACACTCTCGCCGCAGTCCCCGGCTCCACCGTCTCCCCACCCCGAGCTCTGCTCTCCAGCCTGGACCAGGGCCGTGAGCCTCGTGAGTTTGGAGGCCGCACAGGGAGGCAGCCTGGGGTCAGCTGGGGCGTGTGTCTTCAGCCAAACTCCCTCCTATGCCATTTCTCGGGGAGGCCCCTGCAGAAGGACCGGTGGACCTTCCGCTCCCCCAGCCGGTCTGGACACAGGGCGGAATCTGAACCCCCAGGTCCTGGCCAGGGTGCACGGTTAACTCCTCCCCATTTCTCCAGATCAGAAGACAGGGAGCTCTCGTGTGCCGCAGAAATCCAGTCCCTCCTTCCTGCCCTGACCTCCCACGACGGGGTTGGCATGCGGGCTCCAGGGGGCCCCCCGACTCACACGCACCCAGGAAACTGACCCCGGCGGGCGTCGCTGCTCCCGGGTGGCCTGGAGCCATGTGGCACGGAGCTGGGACGCATCATCAGTTAGAACACCAGGGTTAGGTGGTGCTTGCTCGTTGCTTTGACAAGTCACAATTGAGCACCTACTGTGTGCTGGGCACTGGTCCAGAGTCAAGCAGACAGACTGCTCCCCGCGTGGGCTGCTACTCTCTGGAGGGAGACAGACAATAAATGAAAGAGACAGGGATGTTTTCTCCTCCAGGGGCTCCAGGGAGGGCCTCAGGCTGGGCGGAGGTTGCTGTCTGGGCCAGGTCAGGCTTCTCTGGTGGAGGGGCGTTTGGTGGAGGCCAGCATGGGGACTGACATAGGGCTCAGCCAGCGCAAAGGCCCTGAGGCAGGAGCATGCCCAGCACATGTGAGGACCAGCCAGGGGGACTCGTGGGTGGAGCTGTGCACAGGATGGGGACAGGAGGGGACAGAGCCTGGTGAGGGAGTTGCCCTGTGGGCACGGAAGGCTTTGGCCGGTCAGAGGCGGCTTTAATACTGAGGCGTGAAAACAGCCTGTGTCCCGTGAGCCTGGCTCTGTGCTGGAGCACGTACGGGAGGTCCTGTGGCCCCGTGGGGTTCTGCCTGAGTCCCCACCCTCGGGACCACGCCGCAGAGGTCATTTTGTTCCTGAGGAAGATCCCGACACGGAGCTGCACCTTCCGGCCCGCAGGCCTCCAGGCCCACGTGGCTTGTGGGCCCAACAGGGACCCTTCGGCTTAACCAACCTCTCCGTGGGGCCCCCCCGGACCAGTCCCGCCGGTCCTTCCTAAATAAAGCTCTTTGGCCGACCACAGGCCGCCGGCCTTGACACACGGCAAATCCTTGCTCGGAATGTTTCCCAGGGCTTGGCCCCTTGCCCGCAGTGCGGCCGGAGGACGCGGTGGGGGGGCTTGCTTGTCCCTGAAACCAGCACGGCCGTGGGCAGACTGATGTTCAGAGAGCAGCCGCCCGCACGGCCCTCGGAGGGAGAGGTCTGTCCAGCTCTGCGTCGGAAGGGGAATTTGTGTGAGCCCGAATAACCCAGAGCCCAGCTGACGCTCACACCCGGCCGGTCGGGGCCTTGAGCGGCTGCCGTGCTGGTCGAAGCGGAGGCTCAGGGTGCCTGCCGGCCGGGCGCAATCATTCCCATTTCACAGCAGGGGGAGGGAGTCCTCCCTCCTCCCTCCTCACCCCGAGGAGCAGCCTGCCGGTGAGGGTGGGGCCCGGGGGCCTTCTGGAGGCTGGACCCTTGTCTTTCTACCCACTGCCCTTCTCCACCTGTCTCTTTAAAATATGTCACTATGGAAATTGTCACGCCGACCAGAGCGTGTGATGTGGGGTCCGGCCCGAGGGCTCACAGGAGACAAGGGTGCAGCGGCCCCAGGAATGCAGGGCAGCCCCCAGATGGATGCGAGCCAGACTCTGCACCTGCCACCAGGTGCTCCATGGGCCCTGCCCAGCCCATTGGGCCGGAGGGGAGCCCCGGGCCCGTCCCTGGCCTCTCTGAGCCTGGGGTTTCCCTGCTGTCGAAGGGGAGATGGCCTGCACCGCCTCGGGAGCCACCCCTTCAGAAAACCCCCCGGGGGCTGTTCTGACTCAGCAGGAGCCTGCCCCAGGTCCCCTCAAGCTTCTGTGACACCATTTGGTGGAACGAGTCAAAACACGCAGAAGGTTCCCGCTTAGGAGGCAGGCGGCGGGCCGGCCCCGCTCTCGCCTCCCCCAGCACAGCTGTTCCGGCTGCACCAGCCCCATTTGCCCGCCTGGCGCCGTCCCAAGGCTGGGGCAGGGGCGGCTGCCAACAGACACGGCCGTCGTCCCAGGGTTGGGGCAGTGTGGGCGCCGGGGCCCAGGCTCCTGCCCTCCCCGTGCCCCTCGGAAGCGGCCCAGCCTGGGGCTGGGGCAGGTGTGGACGCCGAACCCTGGGCTTGCCCCCAGTGAGCGCCCGCTGGCCAGCGGCTTCTGGCTCTCCCAGGACCATCCTCTGTATAAGCGTCAGCCCACTGCCCGTCTTACCATGGGATGCAGACAGTGCGACACTGCACTTTGGGGCAGAAATGTTTCTTGGGGCCAGAGGAGCCCCTCCTTCAGTTTCAGGCAAGGTCAGCCTCCCCGAATTCGTTCTTCACACAGAGAGGGTAAGTCTTGGCCCAAAGGCACCGCCCTCTCTGCGGCCCCCACGGCCTCTCTGGAGTGCACGTGGAGTCACTTGACCCTGAACCCATGCCCTGGGGTAGGGGTGGTGCCAGGACCGAGGGTCTTCTCCCTGCCGTTGTGTCCGCGAGAAACCACAACCAGTGGGTTTGGGCTCCTCCTCGTGACGGGGGGAGGCCCCCGCGTCTGGACCAGCCATGGCCAGCAGCGCTGCCAGTGAGGGACAGGCCTTGGGGACGGACTCTGCCTCCTGGCTGCCCCCAGAGAGCCGCTGGGCGTGGACACAGGCTGAGGCTCTGTGCAATGAGCCGGCGTCCGTGCGTGAAAACGGGACTCCCCTCGTCAGGACCCAGGCCGCCCCCGTGCTGTAGGGAGCCCCCTGCCCCCAAATGAGGTCACTATTATTAGATGCATTTTCTTGCTCACGTTGGGTAGAAGGCCCCAGAGCATCAGCCCAGATCCTTATGATGGCTGGTGCGTGTGGGAAGGAAATGGACGTTGCAGAGGGTCTGAAGGAGACTTTCACCCTGGGCTGAGGTCTGAGGGTGCAAGTCCCACTGACATTATGCAGGGCGGGTCCTGAGAAATGGGGTCTTGGGCCCCAGTAGCTCAGAGAAGCACCAGACAGCACACAGGAGGTCAGCCTGGAAGGAGAGGCAAGCAGGAAGCAGTAGGCAGAGAGACCTGTAAGAGAGCCCAGCATCCTCAGGCAAGCACCCTCCGTTTGTCAGGGAAGTGCTGAGGCCACAGCCGGCAAAGGAACAAGCCCACAGCCCGTGGCCAGGAGGCGGACACACGCTGGACCTCAAACCCGAAGGTTGTACCCACCCCCTCCCCAGCTGCTGCATGTCCGGGACATGCTGGGAGGCTCCTGTAGGTTTCCCCACCCCGTCTGCCAAACGGGGGAGACCAGGGATTTCTGGAGGAACCAGGTTGGGGCCCGTGTGGAGCTGCCCGGACTGGGTCGTAACCCCAGCTCTGTCCTTAGCTGTGTGCTTTGGGCGGTCACTTAACCCCTCTGTGCCCCTGGACGGAGTAACACGTTTTAAGTTTTCCTTATGGTTACTAAAGAACAGAACAACCTCACAAGCTGTCGGAAGGATTACACTCAGCACTGGCTGTGTCCCTGTCCTCCCTCCGTGGTTGGGACGGGATTCCAGGCCATGGCTTGTAGCCAGCGTCTCAGGGCTGCCAGCCGGCACCCAGCTTTGGGAGGGATTTGCCCTTGGGGATGGCCTGTCCATTGTGTATTGTTGGCCCACCTCCCCGAGAAGGCCCCCCAGGACAGGCAGCGGCACCCACAGATGGTAGGATAGGCAGAATGTTCTAGAACACAGTGAGCATCGGGTTTCCCACCTGTGGAGTAAGGGGTGGCCTGACATACACAGAGAGCAGGCCCACTGGGCTACACCAGTGCTCAGGGCAGACATGGCTAATCAATCTCTGTCCACACCAGTGCCCAGGGCAGACATGGCTAGAGGATCGTGGCCCTCCCTCCCTTTGAGTCAGCCAGAGCCCCCAGCCTCTTTCTCTTTCTCACGAGCGGCCCTGATGCCCACCACTTGGCTGCACTTGGCATGTGGGTGGAGACCTATGGGCCCCTCAGCCTGGACAGGCTCTGAGAGCCAGCCAGCTCTGACCATCTCAGCATCTACAAACCAGAAAACCCGGGGAAAGGGATGGGGCCACTGCTCGATAGCCACACGCATCTGTGGGAGGCGGGGTGTGCCGTTCTGGGTGGAGCGTGGACCCCGAGATGCCCCACGAAGGCTGTGGCTGTGGCTGTGGACGGTCCTGGGTCTGAACTCTCCCTGCTGGTGTGAGCCCCAGGACCTTGGACGTGCTGTGTCCTCCTATGTCAGTGCAGGGTCGTGCGTCCTCGGCCGTGTCCCTGAGCGCCTCCTGCACACGCGGGACTGGACAGGGCAGCAGGGCTGCATGGTTGCAAACTGTGGTGTTGGCTGTGGAGGGGGATGGTCGGAAGGGCTGGTGAGGGGTCGGGCTGGGGTCCCCACGGGGCGACTCCGAGCGGGCTCCAGGCTCCAGCAAGGCAGGCATAAGACAAATGCCCGTAAGCAGCGGCTAGCTCGGATCCCCCGAGCCGGGCCTTCCTGGGTGAGATCCAGGCCTGCATCCCTCTGGCCGCCTCCCTCCCCAGCAAAACGGGGCCAAGATCTGAGGGGGCGCCCTGAAGGCCCCTCCTCCCTCTCCCGTGACGAGGCAGAGTCGTGGGGCTGGGGGCAGCCTGGGGGGCAGGAGGGTGGTGGGGACAGAGGGCATGCGGGAGGGGGCTGCTCCTTCCTTGCTGAGAGCCGGAGCGCCCCGGGAAGAGGTGCCCACTCTCCAGCGCTGGAGCGGGGAATCCCGGCTGGCGCCGTGCCACCACCCCCCTGCCCCGCTCATCCACCAGGAGCCAGACACATGCCGGATCCGTGCCAAGCTGGGGGAGGGACCGCACTCGGCTTCCCCTACTCCCAGCCACCCTTTCCGCTGCCTGCGTGTAATTAACAGAGTAATTAAAAACAGGATGAGTTAATTGGCATTCATTTATGTGGCAGATGTTTTTAATTGAGGCAGGAAACAATTTACCTGTTTACATAAACAATGGCAAAGCCAGGCTTGTAAAACACATTTTTAAAAATATTTTCCTCCCCCTTCCTAAAAAGAATTGAAATCACTTGGTCTCCCCTGCGCCTCGGTGTGAGAGCGGAGCAGGCCCCGCCTCGAGGGAGGCCGGGCGGGGGGCGGCGCAGGAGGCTCATGCCAAGAGGAAACATCTGCTTAAAAGGTTTGCTTCCAGAGGAGGCTGTTTTCTTTAAATGCAGAGAGAGATGTTGTTCCCAGGTCGTGGGGACACTGGCTGCGGGTGGCGCCTCCCTAGGGGGCTCTGGGCAGCAGGGGACCCCGAACCGGCAGGCAGGGGTGGCACCCCTCTGGGTGGGGGGGAGGGGAGGGCCTCCCTCTGCACAGGCAGCTTTGGCGGCTGGCGGGGGTGGTGGGGCCGTGCCTCCGACGTGGGCACCAGGCACCAGGTTCAGGAACACGGAGTGGAAGTCCAGATTCGGGTCCTCGGCACGCGGCCACCTTGCTCGCGGCGCACAGCCCTAGAACCTTCCGTTGTCCCAGGAGGTCTCAGCGAAGAAGGGGGCTGCGTCGGGGCCCCAAGTGTGCTGGGGGGGCAGTGGCCAGGGGCTGGACCTTGTCCTCCTCCTCTAAGGGGTCTAAGACGAGCCAGCGCGCGTGGAGAGCTCCCAGGAGCGCCTTCGAGGGCGCGAGCGCTTGGGGGGTTGCCTGTTTATAGGTTGGTCCTAAGTTGGCGCTTACTGTATGCTTGGCAGCAGTGGTAAACCTGATACGTGCTTGCTTTTGCTTGGATCCCCTGTTAACTCTCCGAGGAAGAGTGGATTATCCCCGGGGTGCAGGGCTCCAGGTGAGGAGGCCGAGGCCCCGCAGCCCAAGCGTGGCCTCCAGGTCGTCTCTGGGGAGAACGCCCACGGAGAAAGGCTGGGCGTCGAACAGTGTGACTCGTGGGTGCCCGTGTTTGCCTTGTCCTAGAGGGTAAACCCACGCAGGAGTCCATATTCACGGAAGTGTCTGGAAATACCTGGAGGGCTCCCCGAGGACTGGCCACAGAGGCTGGGGAGGGGAGGGGACCCCTTTCCTCATCCCCGTCCTTGCTGGTGGAGCACTGCGGGAGCAGGGTTTCCCTACCTGCCGATGACAGCCCGTCTGGCGCCCGGCACAGGCTCACCCCGGGCACGAGGCGGACTTCTCTGGAAGTGGGTAGATAGGGGGTCTTGTGACCAGGTGGGAAAGCTTGGCTGGAGGTACGCGGAGAACGCACGGAAAGCTCTTTGCACTGAAAACGGGACGTGTGATGCCCGTTGGCAGCACCTTCGTGGCAGGAGTCCGGGCTGTGCCTTCTGGGTGACGTACACCTGGAATTTCTGGGACATTTTGACGGTTCCTGGGGCAAGAAGATGGAATGTTCCAGGATCCACCAGGGAGAGGGCCCTGGGAAGACAGTGTCCCAGAGCTCCCAGCTCAGGATGCCCAAGGAGTGTGACCAGCAGCTGCCTGGAGACAGGCTGGGTTCCCTCCCTCCTGGACGTGGTGTGAGGCCACCCTGCCTCCAGGCCTCTCCTGCATTGCGGGCGTTCAATCATAAAATCAACCACAGCTGTGGCTATCTGAGGAGGTGAGCAGGAACTCAAGCCCTGCTCCAGGGCTGTGTGACCTGGAGGCAGGACCTGAACCTCTCTGAGCATCTGGGAAGTGAGGACAGTGAGGGCCCAGGTCCCTGCAAGGCTGCCCTCCTGCCTTCCCAGGGGCTCTGCCAGAGGAAGCGTGACCTCGGCCAGGAACCCACAGACCCCCATGACGGCAGAGACAAGAGGACCACCCTGTGATGTCAGGGGTAGGAGCCCCTGGAGCCCTGGGGCTGCTGTCCCCAGGGTGGTGGGTCTTCGCAGGTCTCTGGGTGGGGCTGAGAGAGCCACAGGTCTGCCCCTTCCCGGGTCCTGGACCCACAGGTGCATCGAGGTGAGGCGGTGCGGGCGGACCCGCTGCAGCTCAGGCGCACCTGGGGGCGGGTCCCTCCTGCGTCCGTGGGGAGGGCGCATCAGTGCTATCCTGTGGCACGGCTGGCCCACCTGCGTCCCCACGCCCCGGCCCGTCCAGTGCCACCTCCTCGCACCTGCTCCCATTTGGGCATCTGCTTGCAGGGCGTCTCCGGGGGCCCCTCGGGTGCTGTCGGCAGGGGACGGTGTCTGCACCCCTTGGAGGCGACCGTGAGGCCCCGAGAGGCCACCGTGTCCTGGCGCCTCAGTCCGGTCTGCATTTCTGCCTCTCGTGGGCAGGGACAGGTGGAGCGGCTCCACATGGGTCACGGCCGTTGTGCGGCTGGTGCTGGTAGGAGCAGCATCTGCCACTTAGGAGAAAGGCTCTCGGTTGGACACGTGCAGGATAAAGCGCCAGACCCTAATTATTATTTAGCATTCATATGGGCAGCATTATTATTTAAAATTTTGGCAGCTTTCCTCTGGAGAGTTCAAGGTGATATGCAGCCAATTTGCACGTTTTTCAAACAATGAAAACACTTTTGGGATCAGTTAAGCCTTCCATGCGACTCCCCGCCAGCAGCCGACTCCTAACCACTTGGCAGGGTTTTCCAGACCCTCCACAGATGGCCTGGACCTCCCGTCCCGCCCTCGCGAGCACTCTCCGCTGTCCCTCCAGCTGCCCGGCTTCAGTTGCTGTGCCCTGAGCCTCTCTCCAGGTGTGCAAACCCCACAGCCGTCAGGCTCCAGCTGCAGCATCCCCTCTCCCTAGAAGCTTCTCTGGCACTGGACACCCCAGCCCACGGCGGGTCCAGGGCCGTCTGTGGCACTGCCCACCTCAGAGGGCGGCCTGGCTGCCCGACATCCATGGACCCGTGAGCTCCCTGGATTTCATCGATCCCTCTTCTGAGCAATCTGTGGGAGTGTTAGCCCTATATTAACTTACGTGCCGGCTGGTAGTTACCTGTCTGTCACTCATCATTACCGTCTCCTCCGTGGTGGGACATCTGATGCTGGTGGCTAGCAGGTAGTTTAAAAATAAATTGAGGGCGTGGTTTAAAAGGGGTGGTGGCTGGCTTGAAGGGAATGCAGACAGAAGGAAGGCTTGCCCCCTTTCTCCCCAAAGGCACCTTCTGATTCCTTTTAGAGATCCTCTGAATATATATTAGATCACCTTTATTTTTTTTTAAAGATTTTATTTATTTATTTGACAGAGAGAACAGCGAGAGAGGGAACACAGCAGGGGGAGTGGGAGAGGGAGAAGCAGGCTTCCCACCGAGCAGGGAGCCCGATGCAGGGCTCGATCCCAGGACCCTGGGATCATGACCTGAGCCAAAGGCAGACGCCCAACGACTGAGCCACCCAGGCGCCCCATTAGATCACCTTTAAAATGTTCCAGGGGTTTTGTGCAACCTTTCTTGGGGTCACACCCCACAGACTGCCTGTGCTGGCCCCTGCCCCGCACTCTGTCTCAGCCCCTCCTGGGAGACAAACCACTACTGGACTCTCCTGTTCGGATCTTAGTGCACGTGTCCTTTACCCTGGGTGGCCTTCGCTGACTTTCCTCCCCAGGCAGGTGAGGCACCCTCCTGGGGTCCCCGGCCCCCTCCCATTCTGTCCTAGCCAGGTGTGTGTGTGTGTGTGTGTGTGTGTGCAGAGCAGCTGTGGGGCATTCACTTAATGGACACATGCTTAATTGTCAGAGCAACATCACCCCCAGTGCGCAGATGAGGAAGCCAGGGCTCAGAGTGAGGAGGCTTGAAGGCCGCCCAAGGGATGAGGCCTTGAGCAGAACTCTACCTGTCCAACCCCAGAGCTGGGCTCTTTCCACTACTGCACAGATCTGTCTGTGAGCGTCCTGGGAAGGGATCATCTGCATCACGCTGAAGTCACAGCACCATCCATCTACCCACCCACACTTAGACTCCTCCACCCGTCCGTCCACCCGTCCATCCATCTGTCCATCTACCTGTCCACCCATCCATCCATCCACCCACCCATCCACCTGTCCACTCATCCATCTGTCTACTCATCCGTCTACCCATCCATCCACCCATCCACCTGTCCTTCCATCCATCCACCCATCCACCTGTCCATCCATCCACCCACCCATCCACCTGTCCACTCATCCATCTGGCTACTCATCCGTCTACCCACCCATCCACCTGTCCATCCATCCATCCATCCACCCACCCACCCATCCACCCACCTGTCCATCCATCCATCCACCCACCCATCCACCTGTCCACTCATCCATCTATCTGTCTACTCATCCGTCTACCCACCCACCCACCCATCCACCTGTCCATCCATCCATCCACCCATCCATCCACCCACCCATCCATCCATCCATCCACCCATCCACCCATCCACCTGTCCTTCCATCCATCCATCCACCCACCCACCCATCCACCTGTCCATCCATCCATCCACCCACCTCCCACTCACTCATCTTTCTATGTATACCCATCCACCCAGGCAGCCATGCCACCACATTCATTGTGGGAGGCACCACAGCCCAATCACACTCAGGTAGGTGTGCAAGTAAGCAGATGGGCACTTCCCCCTGGTGGCAGGCATGCATGGGGGGAGGGGAGGGGACTCCAAGAGCTCTAGGACTAGTGCTGGGCAAAGAGGGTATCCCTTCCTCCCACTGCCCCTCCCCCTAGGAGGCGGCCAGATGGCAGGGTGCCTCCCCCACAGCTCTTAGGGAACTGCTCTTGGCCGTGCAGCCCCAGCAGCTGGGCGAGGAATGTGCTTCCTTTGTGTGCCAGCCACAGGGTGAGGAGGCCCAGCATCTGGATCGTGTTTGCAGCCCTTTGGAGAGCATGGAAGGTTTTCATTCCAGCAGCTTTGAGCTCTCCACCCTCCCTTGACTTTTAACAATTTGCTTCATGCTGGGACGCTGTAAAGACTGGGATGCAGAACTATAGCAGAGCTCTGGTCTGAGAAGGTCTCACCGACCCCACTTGTTTGGGGTGGTTGGAGCTCTGGGCTGTGTGGCGCAACCAAAATCCCAGGCTCTTCTGGAAAACAGAGGCAAAGAACTTGCTGGCTCTTAACCGCTTTCTACCCAGGTGCCATGGTCACGTTCGTGTCTGGTCATTTTTCTGTGCCTGAGTTTGTTTTCAAGATAGAATTGCATGCGCTTGTCCCCTCTTGATGTGCATGGGTCACTCCTGTGTCATTAGATAGTGTTCCATGGGCTCATTTTTGGGAGTTAGTGGGTGTTTAAGTACCACACATGGAAGTCCACGGCTCGAACTCGCACAGTGTGCCAGGTCACGAACGTTGCCTGAGCTGCCCCGGGCCCTGGGCCCCTCGCGGTCTCTCCGTCAGGGCGACCAGCGTCCTACAGTCAGGGGCCAGCACCACTCGGCCTGTTTCTGAACTTCGTGTACGTGGAATTGCATGGCATGTGCTCTTGGGGTCTGGTGTCCGTCGCTCCGCTGTACATGAGCTTCATCCGTGTCGGTGCACACCGCTGTAGGGTGGTTTATTCCCTTGCCGTCTCGTATACCACGACCCATTGGCCCCGTCAGCTCTTGATAGATATCTGGATGGCTTCCAGTGTGGCCTTTTGACCAAGCGGCTGATGCGTATTCCTGTTCTTGCTGCTCCTGCCCCCGTGTCTGCACCCAGTGGTGCAATCGCTGTGGGGCCTGTGATGATGCGAGTAGATACTGAAAAACAGTTTCTGCGGCTAATGTCCCTACAGCACGATTTCTAAGTCTGCGTCGTATTGCGTCGACCCGAGAATTTCCTTAACGGGCCCTCTACCGGGGCCCCCCTGTTGTCACTCTCATAAGCAATGCGGTGATAAACGTTCTCGGAGGTAACTGTCTGCGTGTGTCCTTGCTGGTTTCCTGAGAATGCATTCCCTAAGGTAGGCGTGCCTGTTCACGCTGAGCCACCCCCGCAGGAGGGGTGAGGAGCAGAGAGGCAGGAGCCTCAGAGGCAACTAACACTTGCCATCTGTGTGATCTGATTGGCGCGATTGGCAGGCCCATTCCAGCTCCCACATGTTGTGGCTCTAAACACCCAAATGTATCAGTTAGCTATTTCTGCATAACAAACCACCCCAAAACTTAGCTGCTGAAATAACCACCGTTGTTTGGCTCACAGTTCTTTAGGCGGGCAGTTCTGGTCCCACTGGGCTTGCTTTTGGGTCTGTGGTCAGAGGCTCTGCTGACTGTGGCTGGGCCCCTCGCACGACTGGAGGCTGCCCCACGGGAATCCTCCAGCCGGCTGGCTGGACAGCAGAGCGGGCGCAGCTGACGCCTCTCCTGTCCAGGCTCAGAGTTGGCCAACATCACTTCCACTGCACCCACAGCAAGTCCCAGGGCCGGCCCGGATGCAGGGCAGGGATGTCTACTCCATGTCGAGTAGATGGGAAGAGCTGTGGTCGCACTGCAAGGGGCCTGGGTCATTTTGTGATGCATCCACCTCATGGGTGGAGGGAGGTCCCGGGTACCATAACCATGCTTATTGCTGTGGGACAGGCTCCAGACAGCCCCCAGTCCTCGGATACTTCACACGGCACACACAGGGGAGCTACTAACTGGAGCCACTTGGCAGGGGCAGGTCCCCACCAAGCCCTGCCCAGGGGCCATCCCGCCACACGGAGCCAAGCTCACGCACGAGGAGCGGATCGGACCTAGGGCGGCAGGAGGGCAGGTGGGGACGCTGGCTCTCTCTCGCAGGCCAGTCAGCAAACCTTCAAAGGTCTGCTGCAGACCTGCAAAGTGTCCGGCGCTGTTCTGGGCTCCATCTGGGGCTTAACAGTGCACAGAAAGACAAGAACGAGAAGCAACACGGGATGAGCGCAGGTGCAGACCAGTGCTCCACGGAAAAGCAACTCAGGTGAGGTAGTGGACGTGTGGGGGCGAGGGGGCAGCCCTGCAGGGGTGTCAGGGAAGGCCTCTCTGAGGAGAGACCTGAACCAAGCCTGACTGATGAGAAGGAGACAGCCCTGTGAAGATCTGGGGAAGTGTTCCAGCAGGTGCAAAGGCCCTGCGGCAGGACGGGAGTGCTGGACAGGAAGGAAGAAGGGAGGAGGAAGGAGCCGGAGTGGGGGAGGCATGGAGGGAGCCTCCATCTGCCTGCCCCCTATCAGAGCCTAGAGCAAGAAGGGGACAGTCGTGCCCCATCTTCCCAGGTCTTGATGAGCCCAGGTTCATCTGTAGAGTGTAAATGTGCCACGCTTTCCCAGAGATGCTGGGAGGAGACCGGCAGGCCCGCTGTGTCTGGGATGAGGTCTCTCCGCCTGGGGCCATGTAGCCAGCTCATAAGGGGTGAGTGAGCCCAGCCCGGGGGGACCGCTGGGCTGGGGCTGGAGGGGCATTCGGGTGAGGTTGTGTCGGGTCCAGTTGTGTTTATCTCGGTGATAGAAAGGACCTTCCTACCCAGGCTGACTGGCTCCCTCTCACTGCTGATGGGATGTCAGCAGCCTGGCCGCTGCACGGTGTCCCCTCTGTGGCTGCACGGGGTCTTTACTGTGCCCGACATTCTCCTGCGGACCCCCTCACCCTGGGACAGAGGCCACTGTCAGCCCTGTGGGTGGGCTCTGCGCACGTCCACAGGGAGGGACGAGCTCTGTCTGCCACCAGCCTTAGAGCTGTGGGCACATCCGCAGTGTGACCCAGGGCAGGTGACATCGCCACTGTGTGCCTCGGTTTCCCCACTGTACCCTGGGGCCCTAACAACACCGCGTGGCTTTTTCAGGACAGAGGCTTTCAGACCTAGCGCGCGAGCAGCTCTCGGCAAAAGGGAGCCAGTTTGCGATCAGAGTTGGGCAGGTGGCCGGCGTGCGGAGGACAGCCCTTCCCCCGGGACCCCTGCGCAGGGCCTCCTTGGGGCCCCACGCGTGTACAGCAGGACGCCGCTTGCTGAGCATGTGCACTGGACGCTTTCCACGGGTCACCCGCTGCGACTCCTCAGGGTGGCCTCTGCCCTCCCCGCATGGCAGGTGTGGGCACCAAGGCCCAGATGAGAAAAGGCGCCGGTGTTCCAGCCAGGAGACAGAGACGGGCGTGAGCAGCCACGGCGGGCTTGCCACTTTGGGAAGCCCTCCTGGGTTCCTCGTCCAAGACCACCCCCACCCCAGAAGTGGGAGTTACGGGCCCCGTTTTTCCATCGGGTGAACCAAGGCTCAGACATGTGCTGGGGTCGTTTTCCCAAGTTCGCAGTTGCTTGCAGGGCAGGATGGGAACCCCGGTTTCCTGACGCCCGGCCCAGCTTTGTTGCCGTGGTGACCTGTGACCCTTGCCTCCGGCCCCACAGGCCCAGGGGGTCACAGGGCCCTGGGAGCAGGCATTCCGGGGGGCTCAGCACCGTGCAGGGGGAAGGGTTGGCAGGCGGACTCAGGGCCAGAGGGATGGCCCCGAGGGCGGGGCGGGAGGCTGTGGACGGACACACTCGGCTCGAGCACTTGCGGGGGCAGGAGGCCCACCGCGACCACTGGAGGGGAAAACAGTAATCCCCGTGTTTTTGTATCATGACTTTTTCATGGGGGCGGTGCACGCCGTAATAGAAAGCAGATGCGGGAAACGCCTGGGACTCATTAGGGCCGCACCCCCGTGACCGTCCCGTGTCGCTTTGCTGGGGATCAAAGACAAGCCTCCCCTCTGACATTGGCCTTAGCAGAGTAGGGGGGGCACCCAGCCTCCTGGTCAGACCCACCCGTCTGGACGTGGAGGGTCACCCACTGTCCTGGGTTTGCCCCAAAGGCAGACAGCCCCCCGAGCCCCATCACCTCTCCCTCAGCCTGGTGGCCCCTGTCCGTCGCTGCTCACAGACCTTCTGAAATGTGTCTCTTCCTAGGGGTTCATGCCTGATTTTCCTGTTTGTCCCACATGCACCCACGGGAGGCCCCCAGTCAGGGAGGCTTCTGAGAGACCCTGGGGCCAGGAAAGATGCTCCCCAGGCCAAGGCCAGGCCAACTGGGGTGGCTGTGAAGGAGGAGGGCCATTGCAGGGGCAAGACCATGTTTGCAGAGGTCTGGGGGCTCCTGCTCTCTGCACCCCGCACCCCGGGCACCTGGCCGGCTGGCCGCTCTTGGCCAGGCCCTGTGGGAGCTGGGAGCTGCCTCCCTTGGCCCAGGCCCTGCACCGAGCTCAGTGGCCTCCGAGATAGTGACTCTGTGTCCATGGTGGGGGGCCCCCCCGCATCACGTGCGTTGGGACCGTCATGTGGGGATCTTCCCACGCAGCCCGCTGCCCCTGTCTCTTGCGTGGCTCTCCTGCAAGCCCCTCTCGTGGACGCTGAGACCCTGGCGGCACTGAGCACTCGGGAGGGCGGCTCTGCAAACCAAGGGCCGCTGCCCTGACCCACAGAGCTGCCCCCTCGGGAGACCGCGTGGGAGACCGCGTGCCTGTCCCCAGGCCAGCGTCCTGTGCTCGGCCGTGCTGTTGGTGGTGTGATCAGAAGGGGCTTTGGGCCCGATGCGGGGCTGCTGCTGTGATAGGAGGTCATTGGGGGATCAGAGCTCTGTCGCCCTGTTGAGCTGTGGTCTCAGGTGAAGCCCCTGACCTCCCTGCCCTCGGTGTCCTCGTCTATTGAGTGGGCAGTCCTGCCCTGCTAGGCCAGGGCTTGGCCACCCGGAGGCCATGCTGGGAAGGAGGCGGCACAGAGGGGCCGCGGCTGTGCGGACAGCTTGGGGAGGGTCGCGGGTTGCCCCGTGGGCCACACTGGTTTGGACCCAATGGGGAAGGAGGTCGGGAGCCACATCGGCTTAAAGAGAGCCCGTGACACTAGGGAGGCTGCTCTCAGTGAACTGTGCCTCCGTGGACCGTCCTGCTTGTAATTCAGCAAGTATTTATTGAGCACCCACGTGTGCCCAGCACTGTTCTAGGCACTCGGTCTTACTGAGAGAGGGTCACCTTGGGGCAAAAACGCAGAGGGTGTGACCAGGCCATAAAGGAATCTGGGGGGAGGAATGCGTGGCAGAGGGAATGGCCAGTGCAAAGGCCCTGAGGTAGGAGCAGCTGAGTAGGCTCGAGGCCAGGCAGGCCAGGCACAAAGGAGCCGGGAGCACTCAGGGTCCTGGTTGAGGGGCAGGGGAGCCATGGTGCACCAGTCGTAGGACGTATGTCTCAGAGGGGCCAGCCTGCCCCTCTGGTTCCTAGGAAAGCCAGGCGTATGGGTTTACCTTGGCCAGAGTTTTAGAATATTGGCCTGCTGCCTGGCCAAGGGCAGAAGCTAGGAATTCAGAGATGGGCCCCACCCCTGGCTCTGCCCTCGCCCCCACGTGGAGCCCTCCATTCTTGGGAGACAGTGAGGGCGGGCTCACCATCTGTCTCACTGGGGTGTGGGGCGCACAGGGAGGCTGATCCTGGCCAGACGACCTCGAAGGGGGTTTCTCTTCCTTTTGCTCCTCGAAGGGAGGTGTGAGGTCTGAGGGATGGGCAGGCACACAGTCAGGCCCCGTCGAGGACATCTGTCTCCTCTCGGCCTCAGCAGAACCGCGGAGATCGCTGTGCAAGCTTCACACTCACGCTGCGTCTCCTGTGTACGGATGCGGACCCTGAGGCTGGGGGGCAGCCCCCATGTTCTGCCCTTTACAGAGGAGGTGCAGGACCCCCGCGCTGTACTCCAGAGCCCCGCCCGCTGGCAGCCCCGGGAAAGCCTTCTGCTCTGATACTTCCGAGGCTGACCGCTGTCATCCTGGGGACTCAAGGGGCACTCGGAACCTTGGGGGCCCCTCCCCGGCCTCCTGCGGGCCTCGGGAACCCCTGCCCATGTGCCAGCTCCAGGAGAGGGGTCTGGGGTGGGGCTGTGTCCAACCCAGGCCAGCAGACCCTGGAGCAGGGCCCTTGCATCCCAAAACCCCACGGAGAGAGTGGCTCCTGGAGCCAGACGGCCTGGGTGCGCGGCCGGGTCTCCTCACCCGCCCCCCTCATAGGCTTGTTGCAGGGTGAGCTGAGTGATTCATGTGAAGTGCTCGGGTCCAGGCCCAGCATGCAGTCAGGACTTGATCACCGTGGCTTGGTTGCCTACTGTCGGAACCCATCCCTCCCTTCCTACTTTCCCAGGACCTTTGTAAGGGTCAGATGAGGTACCAGCAGAAATCAAGACTCTGAATGATCAAAGCAGAGGCTTGTTATTTCCAGCAGCTTTGCAGACTGGAGGCGGGCAGAAGAAGGTTCTAGAACCCCAGGGCTGGGAGCTCTGGGCTGTGGCCAGTTCTCAGCCAGGCAGGGCAGGCTGGGAACCACAGGCAGACAAGGACAGTGATGGATGGGGTGGCTTGTTCCGGCACATTCCATGTTCTTTCCCACCGGCTCTGCCCGGCTTGGAGAGCAGCTTCCTCTGTGGACGGATTAGGAACATTCAGCTGGGGACTGGATACACCGTCTGGGAAAGATGCTGGGTCTCCCATGGGCCTGTGGCGTGCAGGCCAAGGTCTGGGAATGTTCCCAAGGGTGGGAGGCAAGGTTGGGGGCGGGGGACCCCTTTGGCTCTTCTGCTCACTAGGACGCCTAGACATGCCTTGACTGCTGCCTGCCCAGACCTGCACCAGGACACCAGCGGCCCAGTGCCAGTAGGCCCCCTGCCCTCTGGGAGGCCGGTGGGGACTGCCACAGAGAAAGGCTCCGCGGGTGGCAGATGGGGTATCAGAAGGGGGCGGGAGGGCGCCTGCAAGCTGTGGGGCTGTGGGCCGGTGGGAGTGATGCCCAGGTCATGGCCAGCCCCCTCCTCAGCTGTGGGAGCCAGGCAGGTCGCCTGGCCTGTCTTGTTTCCCCATCTGAAAGAGGAGAGGAGTGCCGTTGGCCTCCGAGGGTCGTGGGGAGGTCACACAAGCCAGCGGTCTGGGCCCTTCACATAAGGAATGTTCTTTTCCATGTACGTTGAGCTCCCTGGCTACGGGCCCCTCGCTTCCCGTCTGCCTACCTCTGAGCCAGGACCACGGGTGGGGGCCCGGCACTCCCCCGCCTGCATCAGCACGAGGCTGCTCCTCGGGCTGAGACACTGCTCGGGCTCCAGGATGGCTGGTGGGCACCCCTGGCGTCGGGTGACGGGGCTCGATGTCCCTTCCCCAGACTCCGAGCTTTCCTCCACTTGCGTGATCGGCCCCTCACTTGGCTAAGGCAGGGTTCTGCACTCACCAAGCTGGGCCTGGCGGGTTGCGTGGAAAGAACCGCGGTGCCTTCACCCTGGCTGCCCAGGGCACTGGGAGGGCCACAGGGATGCTGGTGGCCGGGTCTCCTTTCTTCTTCCTGGGCGTGCCGAGATCAGAAGGAGCTCCATGCTGTTGGGAAGATGGTCCTTGCACTCATCTGCCCGAGTTCGGACGCCACTGACTCACAATGAGGGACCTCTGACCCCAGGCAGCTGCCCCTCCTGTGTGCTGCTTGGCCCACACATCGTTCCGAGGCAGCGTCGGGTCAGAGCCCAGCTGGTCTCGCAGGTGATGGCGGCGCCGTGGGGGCCCGGGCTCAGCCCTCTGCCCCGCACCCTCTGTGCTTCCGGCTCTGAGACCTGAGCAAGTCACTCGCCCTCCCTGAGCCTCAGCTTCACCATCTAAAAATGGGCATGATAACCAGCCTGTCGTGTGGAATTCCTAATAAAAATCGGTGCTTGGGGTCACTTCACTTTTCCTGACCTGAGGGGTAGACAAGCTAATGAGTGTGAGGCCCTGCATAGGAGCAGCGGATATCCTTATTATCATATATTAACATTATAAGGTTGGACCAGATCTGCCTAACCAGAGCCCCCTAAAGGGAGCTTTTCCAGGGGAACCCCCACCATCAGGTGGAGGGTCTGTGGGACTAAGAGCCTCGAAGCACCCCAGAATGAGGAGTGTGGGAGACAGAGGCCTGGGTGGGTGTGGCGGGGACAGTCGGAGCTCGGGATGGAGGGCACAGGTCAGGCCTAGCCTGCCATTCCCAGGCCGGGTGACCCTGGGGAGTCAGGACATGAGAGGGCCCTGACAGTGCGTTTTGCGGGGGGAGGGCATGGGGATTCTACCAGCCGCTGTGTGCAGAGCATGGGGGTCAGGACACTGGGCAGGGACGTTGAGGGGACCTGAGAAGGAGGGAGGAGACAAGTGGCCTCACAGGACCTGCCCGGGGTCTCCAGGTGGGGCTGGCCTTGCCAGGGAGCTGAGCCAGGCCTTGCTCACAGCCTTGGCGGGAAGCAGGACTGAACCCCTCACTGGCTTCCGGCACCCAGCATCTGACGGAGGAGCCCCTCCCCTGCACTCCTGCACCCTGAGCCCAGCCAGCTCCTGTGGCTATGGGTGCAGGGTTCTGCCCGGACAGTCCCATGCTGGCCACCAGCCCGTGAGAGCCGTGGGGAGTCTGAGCCTCGCTGTGGGTCTCAGGGGGCCAGGGAGCAGCCCTTGGCTTGGCAGGCGGCCTCGAGAGGGGGCAGGGCAGGAAGCCAGCGCAGGAGAACAAGGCCGCCCCAGTCCAGCAGCTCATTACCGTTTGCCGACAGGCCGCAGGGGCTGTGGGCCAGTCGGCTCGCACACAGCCTGGGGCTTCGGGGATGGGGAGGAGATGATAGGTAAGGACAGTGACTGTAGCCCCCGCCACCTGCGGTGTGACCGTGGTGGGTGCCAGGCCTCTGCTAAGTGCGTTTCTCCGTCCCCTTTGATCTGTCCCACACACCAGGGAGGTGGGCAGTTGGTGAGCGAGGAGTGAGGCTCACAGGGGCAGTGACTCATCCTGGGGGGCAGCATCCAGCTCCCTCCAAGCCTGGGCCCTGAGTGGACCCCCCTGCTGTCCCTGCTCGGCCGGCCCCTCCAGCCCCGAGGCAGGGAGACCCCAGGGAGACGCCTTCAGACCCCCGTCCCCCCTGCGTCCTGCTCTGGCATCGAGTGCCCCAGCCTTCTGGACGTCCCCGCCCCACGCGCTCCCTGCAAACAGGTGGACCAGAAGGCAAGGTCATCCCCGCGCGGGGCGACGTTCCAGAGGGCGAGGAGCTCAAGTGTGGGAGCATGTCGCCTGAGGACGTGAGGCCAGAGCGGAACCGCCAAGAGGGAAGGAGCGTTCCCGGCGGGGTGCTCTGGGTGCGGGGAGAGGGGCGAGCGTTGCGGTGGACGGCGGCCCCGACGGGGCAGGAGGGCAGCCTGGGTCAGCAAGAAGCCGCTCGCTCAGGGGCGGCTGCTGCCGGGTGTTGGGCAGGAGAGTGGACGTGCGAGCTGAGGCTCGCTCCGGCTGCCCTGTGAGCCTTCAGCGGCTCCTCTGCCCACACAGCGGGTCCACGTGCACCAGCCCAGCCCCGCTGACCCTCGAACCCTCCGTCCTGGGGGCCCTGCACACGCCTCCTCGCCGAGACTCCCGAACACTCTGCACATCCCTGCAGCACAAACACTGTTCCTGCCCCCTCGCCACACCTCCTCCGCTCTTCCCGGACGGCCTCCGTCATTTTCTGGGGTGGGGTCCGTGCCGACGGCAGCCTCCAGAGCAGGGTCCTGGCGCACCGTCCTTCCATGAACCTCTGCCGAATTCCACTGAGTGCGTGCGTGCGCAGACTGCTACCCCCTCTATCGGGAAATAAAGCCTCAGGGAGGTGCGGGGACCCCCCAGGTCACTCAGTGAGAAGCAGAGAGCCGGGACTCAAGGCGCCAGAGACTCGGGAGGTCCCGCACGCCGCAGCTGTGTCCCAGGGCTGCCACCCCCACCCCCTGCAGCCAGGTCTGCATGCCAGCCCCGCGCGGCCTCTGGAAGAACATGGCGCACTGGGGGCAGGCAGGCCTTGCAGCCCTGCAGACCCGCACGACCCTGTGGGGCATGCCCAGCCCCCCGTGTGCCCGCGGCAGACACCGCGCCTCTCTGTACCTGGGAGCGAGGGCTGGCCGCGGCACCCCCACCCCCGGGGCCCCCGCGAGAATAAGGAGCCGCGACTGCCAAGGGCGCGGAGCAAGCCGCCAGCGTTTGCGCGTCTGCTCAGGAAACGGGCGGCCTCACCTTCCCTTTCTGCCACGGAGGTCGCGGGCGCTGGCGGGAGCGGCCTCTTCCCTTCTCGGCGCTCAGCGGGCGGCCCTGGGCTGAGTGTCCGCCAGCTGGACGCCCCAAGGGACCTGCTGTGTTGGTGCCAGGGCCCGCGGTCCCCACCGCTGGCCGTGCATATCACACAGCGCCCGGGGAGGGGTGGGCGGCGCGGACCCGGCAGGCTCCCTGGGCTCTCTCCGCGCCGTTTGTCCTCAGCGTGAGGCCGGAACGAAGCCCCCAGCGTGGAAGGGCTTTGGCAAGGTGGAGCCGGCCACGTGTCTGAACCGCCCCCAAGCCGGCCGGGGGGACTGCCTGCCCCAGGGCCTGCTCACTGCCAGGCCGGGCCGGCATGGGTCTGCACCCTGCAGGGGTGGCCCAGGGCCCACAGTGGCCGGCCACATTTGCCTTCTTTGGTCGTCACCAGCGACTGGCGGCCGGCCCCGCGGCCAGGCACGGCGTTGACGGTCCCCCACAGCTGCAGGGCACATGTGCCCGGGCGTCAGCTCCCTGACAGGCAGGCTGCAGGGGGGCAGGGCGCCCAGCGGGAGGGAGGCCAGCGGCCGCAGCTGAGTGGACAGCAGGTGCGGCGTGGCCCGGGTGGCCGCTAATGACCGGCTGCTTCCCTGCTCTGGGGGGCCCAGCGGGGAGGGGTCTTCTTCACTGTCAGCCCGCGGGCCCCGGCGTGCAGAGGGCTGTCAGAGCCCCGACGGGCATCTCCGCTCTGTGAAGGAGGGGTGGGGGAGGGAGGGGAGGCTGCCGCGGATCGGGCGCGAGGTAACAGTAAATGCCATCTGTCGGCGGTATTAATCACCAGCCACAGAGGCTGGCTGCCCCGGGTGCACATGTGTGTCTGCGTCCGTCCTGTCCTGCAGGGCCCCTGGGAGAGGGGAATGGGGGAGAAGCAGAGGACGCATAGGGGCAGCTAACAGGTGTGCAGCCCCAGCCCCTGGCGAGACCCCATCGGCATTAGCAGGGTGAGCTCGGGACAGCGGCTGGGGCCGCGTGGGTGGTGCCTCCGTAACAGGGAGAGCTCACCCACCTTGACGGCTCAGGCAGCTGGGCCGCCCCAAATCCCAGCCACTGCCTCTCTGGTTTTCCGGCCTGCCCGGGCACTGGCTCACCCGAGTTTAGACAGAGGGGGAGGCCCGGGGCTCGCCGTCCTCCAGCTGCAAAGATGACCAGCTGCTGGCTCAGGGTTTGTGTGGCTGGTCAGATTCGCCCAGGGGCCCTTTCCTGCAGGTCCTGCTTTGTGGGGGCCCCGGGGCTCAGGGCCCTCCCAGGCCTTGGCACATCTCCACACCTGACCCTTAGCAGAGCGTCACAGACCACATGGAAATCTTGACAAGGTCAGGGGCACACGACCCGTCGGTCTGTGGACCACATATCGAGTGGCAGGCCTAGAACGGCGTGAATTACCCAGGCGAGCAGGTGGTTAAATAGGGGTTTGCCACCCCAGAGGGTCTGCCTCCCAGGCCTTCCTGGGAAGACCCCACCCACCCAGGGCGAGCCTTTTGACATCTGAGAGCTGTCGCGGCCCTGGGAACCATGGTTTCTCCAGGAGGGGTGTCCAACCACCTGCAGCCCCCCACCTGGGACCTTGTGAGAAATGCAGATTCTCGGGCCTTCCCCAGACCTGCGGCATCAGAAACGGGGTGGGGAGGCTGACATCTCTGCACACGCCCTCCAGAGGACGCTGACGGAGTTCGTGTTTGTAAGCCGCTGCCTGGGGGTGCCCCCCAGCCCCCGGTCTGCTGGGGAGTAAACCTAAGCCCCCCCAGAGCCACCCCCAGTAAGGACCTCAGTCCCGTTCCCACTGACCCAGGATTCTCTCAGCTCCGCCCTCCAGCCCACCTGAAATGGGCTGCCCCACGCCTGCCCTCTGCGCCCAGGTGGGAGGGATGTCAGCCGCCTCGCAGCACAGCTGAGGCTTGTCGGGGGCACACTGGGCCCTGGGATTGGGACCGGCTGTGCCCAGAGCCGGGCCCCCCCCCCCCGGGTGCCCGCAGCGCAGGTCCACGCCCAGCGTGGGTCCCTCGCGTCCCCTCAGCCTGCTTCACCGTGCCTCTCTTTTTCTCTCCTCCCTGCGGCCCCCTGCAGTGGGCAGGAAGGACAAGACGGCAACGATGCCCGACTCGCCTGCCGAGGTGAAGACGCAGCCCCGCTCCACGCCCCCCGCCATGCCGCCCCCAGCGCCTGCCGCGTCCCAGGGGGCCACCCGGCTCCCCTCCTTCACGCCTCACACAAGTGAGTAACCCAGGGCCGGGGCACCGAGTGGGCAGCGTGGAGGTCCCCTGGAGCTGTGCGAGGCTCCGAGCATTCCCGCGAATCAAGCCAGGGCTGGGGGCCCTCCGCCCTGAACCCATAAACGCCCACCGTTGGGCCCTGGAGAGGGAGGATCTCATCATGGCTCGGAGCCTGAGCCTCAGGTTCAGATCCTGGTTCTTCTACTTTGCGGCTGTGTGGCCTTGGGTAAGCTACTTAACCTCTCTGGACCTGGCGTTCCTCATCCATAATTCGGGGCTGGCCACAGTCCCTGCCTCAGCGAGCTGCTGTGAGGACAAGTGAGTTTGTGCAAGTTCTTACCCAGTGACAGCACATCGTGAGTGTTTTGTCAAAGCCCTTACACTTGGAGCCCAGAGAGGGACAGGGAGAGCCCAGCTTACTCGAGGGCTGTGAGTCCATCAGAGGTGGCCCTGGCCTCAGCGGAGCTGGGCAGCCAGGCCGCAGTGGGGTGTGAGGGTTGGCCAGGACCTGGTGTCAGCCGGGGGCCCTGCTGCCGGGGGATGTGCAGGGCAGGCCGGCCCTTCGCCCAGTGTCTCCCTGGCCCTGGGCTGACCTGGGGTGAGCATCTGGGCACACACAGCATCTCTGGGTGGGCTTCCACAGTCCACAAACACCACTGCTGAGCTGTTGCTTTGACTCAGAAAAATCGGTGACTCAGTGACTTTGGGGTCTTGAGCATTTGGGAGAAGACGCCAGCCTTGGGCCGGTGGGGGCTATGGTATCCCGTGCCCCCCAAGACGAGGGGCTTAGCAGTGTGTCCTGGGCATTTCTGGTGGGCAGTGGAAAGAATCCGCACGGCACCTGCTCCCCCCACATCCAGAGGCCAGAAAGCCCCACACGTCCCTTCGCCAGGTTTGAAACCCAAGCAAAGCCCGTCTCTGGGAAGGGAGCCTCGAATGCCTCAGCCTGGTGGTTCCTTAGACAGCCTCCTGCCAGCCATAGCCCAGGCGAGACCGCAGGGCCCAGCTCCTTTCTTCCCTGTCATCGGAGGCCGGGCAGCTGGGGACCATGGGGCTTGGCTGTGACCCTGCCTACCTCTGGAGAAAGGTGCTGCTTTCAGCGATCAGGCCAGGCTTGGCCCTTTCTGTAGGATGCTGGCTTTGAGCGGACCTCCTGACCGCGCTGCGCCATGGGGGGGCAGGTGGAACGCACCAGCGGCTCCCCGTGTGCAGTCTGAGGCAGAGACTTCCCAGCACACTCAGGAGCTTAATAGCCAGCACCCTCCCCGCGCCTTCCCTCCACAGAAGGTCCCAGGGCCTCCTCCTCGGGCCAGTCTGTGCCAGGGTCACCATATGTAATGGAGACCGGAATGAACCCCAGACCTTTCCTTCCCCAGGAGGGGCCCAGGAGAGCGGGGCCTCACACTGCGGTAGCCCTGGGCGTCCAGGCTGGGGTCGACCTGCAGGGGCTGGCTGGGCTCTGCCGTCACGCAGCTGCTGGCCATCTGGGTCCCCTCTGCCTCCGCCATGCGGACCCCGCCCTCACCTCGGGGCTGGACCCCTGTCGGCCACAGGCGGAGGCTCCCACGGCATTTAACCACCACCAGCAGCTCCCAAGACACAAGGCCGTGGCCCTCCTCCTAAAATGATGAGCCCACCCTCCAGGGTCTGGTGCCCAGGCAGAGAAGCCGGCGGGCCGTGGCCGGCGTGCCCGAGGCCTCGGGGCCACTTGCCCGGCTAGGAAGGGCACGTCGCCCTCAGCCTACTTTCCTTCTTGGCCCAGGACCCATGCTCCCGAAAGCGCCGGTCTGGGAACCAGATGTTCCAGGTTGGGGACAGGGGTGGGGCGTGTGTGTGGCTCAGGGCCCCCCTCACGGCCATCTGTCCCCTCACACTGGTGCACCACAGGCTCACATTTCTAGAGGGGAGGACCTGGCTCTATCTGGGGCATGGAGGTTAGAAGAGGCCGGTGGTTCCTTCTACTCGAAGCCGGTACTTTAATGTCACTGGGCTGCTGGGGTGTCCATCTGGGTCTCTGGTCACCTCCAAGGGGCCTCGGAGTTGTGCGAAGTTGTGTGGAATTCCCAGAAAGCCGTGGTTAACTGCATCATGCCCCTGGCCGCCAGGGTGGGAGCCTCCCCAGCTTCCCCAGGAGCAGCCTGGGAGCCACGCAGGCCAGAGGCTGACCTTGAGCCGTGGCTCAAGCTGGTTTTCCTTGCCTGATGACCGCCTGGGCACAAATTCATCCTGGAGCTGAAGCCACGGTATGGCTGTGGCAGTGGTCAGGATGGCTGAGATGGCTTGGGATGCCCTCAAAGGCCTGTCCTGCCCTTGATTACTCCCTGTGACAGGGGGCTCACTGCCTGTCTGCAGTGGTCCAGCCCA
This sequence comes from Mirounga leonina, assembly GCF_011800145.1. Classification (NCBI taxonomy): domain Eukaryota; kingdom Metazoa; phylum Chordata; class Mammalia; order Carnivora; family Phocidae; genus Mirounga; species Mirounga leonina. The sequence goes on from NW_023270469.1 coordinate 925,941, forward strand.
TCTGGCCTTGGCTCCACTTACTAACTCCAGCTCGGACAGATCACATCTCTGCCCCCTTGGTGCTTCTTCCCTTCACGGTGGCTAAGGGCTGGGCCTTGTTTTCCAACCACCACTGGCTTGTCTGTCAACGGACCTCACGTCTTGTCGGCTTGGGCTCCGGGTCCCTTGAGGACGGTGCCAAGTGGGGTTATAGGGCGCCTTCCAGGAAGAGAGCTTTTTAGGAACCAAGGTGTCCCACCCATGCCGGCTGGAGACACTACAGGGCTTGTTGAGCTCTAGAAGGTCCTCCCAGATATGGCCCTAAGAGACCCCCCAATACAACCCCGTTATTTTACGGTAGAGGAACTGAGGCCCAGAGAAGAGAATGGACCGGCCCAAGGTGGTGACAGAGTCCCAGTCCCCAAAACTGCTGTGGAGAGGCAGAGGGGAGGGGCGGCCCTGCCCACCCACCTGCTCTTTCCTGACAGGGTGTTTTTCTTATTTTGCTTACAGATCGAGAAGACGGGCCCACGATGTCCCTGCCCCACGGCCGTTTTCATGGCTGCTTAAAGTGGTCTATGGTCTGTCTTTGTAAGTAAAATAACAAAAACCGCAGCCTCCTGGGAGGTCCTCACCCCAGCAGCCTCTGCCCCGGGAAGGCCACAGCAGTGCCCCCCACTGCCTGCACCCCCATTATTGTTGCGTCTGCTGTGTTCATGAGCCCTGCCTCCCTTAGAGAGAAGAGGGGGCCGGGGGCAGGCCCAGGAGAGCAGAATGCAGAGCCCCGAGTCAGACCCGAGTTCACAGCCGCCCTGCACTCGCGAGCTGTGTGGCACTGGGCAGGTGGGGGGGCCTCTCTGAGCTCCTTTTCCCCAACCACAGAGCAGGATGAATAAGGCAGATCCAGATCCCAGAGTTGTGAGAAGATCCAATGTCAACAGCGAGTCAGTCGCTTGGCCGACGCAAGGGCGGACCCCGGCCCGCCTCAGGCCCCAGCTCCCACCCCTCCTGGCCGGGTGACTTGGGCAGGTTCCACACTTGTGCCTCAGTTTCTCCACCTGTCAAACGGCAGTCATCCCAGCACCTAGTGCCAAGGGCAACTACAAGGAGCCGTGAGACGCTGCTGGTCTCACACGGGGCCCGGGACACGCTGGGCGCTCGGTTGCCAGTGGACGTTTCTGCCCAAGTCTCGGGACCACAGCTGAGGCCCATGGTGGAAAGCGCTCGGGGGCCGTGCTCATAGTTCGTCAGCCAGCGAGTGCGGTCAGGTCAGGCCCTGACTCTACGCCAGGGAGCTGCACGGCCCAGGTGGCCCTGCGGAGCCCCCAGGCTCTGAGCAGGAGGTGACGTATCGGTCCTGCATTATTTACGTCCCGCGATACTGTTGTCCTTACTGCCCTGTGGGATCCGGCCTGGCCTGGCTCTGGCGCCCACCGTGTCCCCGGAGCCGCGGCGCTGACGGGAAGAGGGGCTGCTTGTCGGGTTCCGCGTCCCAGCCCGACCCCCGCCCGGGCCCCGGGGCCCGGGGAGCCACAGGGGTGCTTGCGTGTGCCCCCAAACATCAGCCGGGGACACGTGTGCGGTCTAACTTAGTAACACACCTGTTGTGGGAATGAAAGCGCTTGTGGCCGGGGGTTATTTTCGGCGTCTCTTTAGCAAGTTGCTGAGACTGCCCGGCAGCCTGCGGGAGGGAACACGGGCAAGCGAGGGCAAGCAGGCCACCGGGAGGACCCAGGCACCGAGGGCAAGCTGGTAAGAGAGCTGCAGGGAGGTCAGGCCCAGGCGGGGCCGGCAGCCGCCGGGTGGGGACCCAGGAGGTAGACACAGCCATTCGTCTTAGAAGCCTCTGGAAGATCCAGACCCCGCTGACGGCCCAGCTCTGCTGCGAGGAATCAGCCCCCTGCTGTGGTGAGCTGAGGCCATCGTGGCAGAGGGCCATCTCCTGGCCTGGCCGGGGTGACGGCCGGTGGCTCTCATCACTCTTGACCAGGGCGTCTGTTGGCTGGAGCTCACCAGGGAGAGAGAAAATTGGCACAACAATGGGGTCTCCTGCTCTATCGGAGGGTCCTCCGGACAGCACCTCAGAGAGGGTGAGGGACGGGGATGCTTCCTGCCTGTGTTTGGTGTTCACTCTCCATTGAAGAGCAAGGGAAGCCCCCGAATGAGGTGACACTCCGGGGCTGGTGTGTCCCTTCAAGGCCCTAGAAGGGGCTTCCGAGATCATTCAGACCAGAGGCAAACGGGCTCCGACTGCATGGTGTCTCCTGGGGAGGGGAGAGCTGACTTGAGTCCTCGGGCCCCGTCTCAGGACAGGAGGCCTTCAGCCAGTGGTTTCCAAACCTCTGCTAAGTGGTGGCCAATTATTGACAAGTGATGAGTGATCCCCCAATATACAGAAGCAATCAGGGTTAAGCATCCCCAGCTCCTTCTGGTGGTAGAAGGATAGCAGAGGTTCTATAATCCAGGGGAACATGGAGCGGAAGGGGCCCGGGCACCAGTCCTCGGGTTTAGCCAAGGCCCATTTGCAAATGAAGAAACTGAGGCCAGGCCCCCGTTCTCACCTCCCTGGGCTAGTCCAGGCAGATGTGAGGCCTCGGGCAGGATGCCCCTCCCAGCCAGGGCAGCTTCTCCTGCCCATGAGGGCAGAGCTGTGTCGGCTGCTGCTGAGGGCCTGTGGGTTCTGGGGTTACCCTGCGGGGGCAGGCCGTCTGGGGAATCCTACGGAGTATGCGTGATAATAGTGAGCCTTGCCACCTGCAGGCTGGGTGCCTGGCTCGTGGCCAGCAGTCCAGTGGAGTGAGTCAGGGAGGGACATTTGCAGGTGTCTCTGGCAAGCAGGTCCATGGGGTAGAGCCAGCCGTCACAGCTGGACGCACGGGCAGCGGGGCAGGCAAAGCCCACCAGACGGCAGCCTCAGGGCTAACAGAGGGCACTCATCAGAGGGCTCTGAGGGCCAGGGATGGGCCAGTTCCAGAGCCCACGGGGGACAGTGCAGCCCCGGGGCTGGACTCAGTGGGAGCTGTGTCTCCCTGGCCTGCAGGGCAGGTGGAGGGGGTGACAAGGACCCAGGAGAGCCACAGCTGGGGGAGGGCTGAGGCCCAGGGAGGGGGCTGGCATGTGGGCTGCCCCTCCAGGCCGGGTGAGGCCAAGAGCGTGTGCAGAAGACACATCCCAGGGCCCGGCCAGGATGGGCAGGGCGGGCGTGGTCTGGAGTGGCACAGCCACACCCCCAGCGGCCAAAGCAAGCAGGGTCAACGGCAGACACACCTGGCGCTCAGCGGAAGCCGCTTCACAGAGCTGACCCTGGTCGCATCCCCAGCCCCGAGAAAGGAGCTCCTGCTCCCCATCTCCACACTCACAGGTGGCCAGGTCTCAGCCATGGGTCCAGGGAGGGCCTGGAGCCTCGAAAATTCCATCCTCAGGGTGCAGCAGCCCTGAGCTGTCCACCTCCAAAGACTCCCTGGCTCGGCCCCTGGGCACAGGCCCAGCTGGATGGCGGGGCCGTGGGCCTGGAGACCACAGGCGAGTGAGTGAGAGATGTCCGTGTGTGCGTGCATCTGTGTGTATACATGGGTGTTATCATACAGGTCTGGCTGTGTGGGGCTGCATATGCACGTGTGTGCATGTGTGTTCATGTGTGCACGTGTGTCTGTGTGTGCATGTGTGTGTACATGGCTGTATGTTCGTGTGTGTATGTATGTCCGTGTGTATGTGTGTGTCCATGTGTGCATGCATGTCCTTGTGTGCATGCGTGTCCGTGTGTGTCCTTGTGTGCATGTGTGTCCTTGTGTGTATGTGTGTCCATGTGTGTATGTGTGTCCGTGTGTGCATGCGTGTCCTTGTGTGTATGT
>NW_023270469.1:929780-962778 GCF_011800145.1 Mirounga leonina
TGCATGTGTGTCCTTGTGTGTATGTGTGTCCATGTGTGTATGCATGTCCTTGTGTGTGAGCATGTATTTCTTTTGTGTATGTGTGTATGTGGGTCTGAGAGTACATGGGCATGTTTGCAGGTGGGTGCATGTCCACACGTGTGTGTGCAGGTGCATGTGTGTACATGTATATCGGCATGAGTGTGTGTGCATAGGAGTATGTGTAAGGATGCTGAGGCAGGGAGTAGAGGTGGGGAACGGAAGGCATGTGTTAGGGGTTTAGACCATGTAGGGAGCACGTTCAGGGGCAGGCCAGTGAGTGTGCAAGGGGCTCAGTGTGCGAACACAGGGAGCTGCCTGGAGCAGGTGCCCAGGCAGCTGGTTGAGGGGCAAGGTGTGAGTGGCTGCTGGGTGTATCAGACAAGCCTCAGGACTCCCATGTGTGCCAACCTCCCTTCCCACATCTGGGGCCCTGTCCACTGTCACCAAGAGCCCTGGCAGCCCACGATCTCTGACATCTCAGGATCTGCAGACCCTGGTCATTGAGGCTCAGGCTCCTGAGGCCAGGGGCCTGGGGTGCAGGCCAGGCGCAGGCTCAGCGAGGAGTAAGGTCTTGTCCCAGGGCATGGCATGGGACCCCAGGTCTCCACCAGTCCTGGGACACTGACTCCGGTGTTGGGGCCCTGGTGACCACCAGTGCTGCTCTTCTGACCCCTGCAGTGTGCTCATCACAGGGGCCTCCGGTCCCCTGCCTGTCCTCCCCACACAGCCCAGGGCTCCTGTGCATTCACGCCCGGGTGGTGGCAGCCCCAGACAGCAGGCCTCCGGGCGCCTCCTGGCCAGGATCCAACCCCACTCGTCCAGGGTGTCCAGGGCCCTCTGCCCCACCCCAAGCCCTGTCAGCCCAGGCAACGGGGCCTGTGTAGGCCATGGGGCAACACTTGGGGCCGTTGTGGCAGAGGTGAGGGTCATGGCCTTTCAGAAAGGGTGAGCCACCGATCCCCGGAAAGGGGGACATAGGCCTTCAGGTCCCTCCTGGAGGAGAAGCCCCTCTGCCTGATCCCAGCAGACACCTGAGCAGACTGGCGGTGTCCTGGTGTGGTGTCCCCCCCCTCGCTGTGAGGGGCCTGACCATGCAGCCCAGAGCAAGGCCAAGGGGTGGTGCTGAGCCGGGCCACGCCGATCGCGGCCGCACGCTGGCCCAGCCCCACCTGCTGCTGCCCTGGGCCCCAGTCTGGACATCCATGCGGGGCGTCCGGTGCCCCCGCCACACCGCGGCTGGCTCCAGCCCGCGGCCTCTGTCAGCTGTCGTCCTCAGCCCCCCCTCCTTCCCGCAGTGATGAACGGCAGTCACTCGCCAACGGCCGTCAACGGGGCCCCGTCCACACCCAGCGGCTTCAGCAATGGCCCGGCCACCTCGTCCACAGCCTCGCTGTCCACGCAGCACCTGCCCCCGGCCTGTGGGGCGCGGCAGCTCAGCAAGCTCAAGCGCTTCCTCACCACCCTGCAGCAGTTCGGCAGCGACATCTCCCCGGAGATCGGGGAGCGCGTCCGCACGCTGGTGCTGGGGCTCGTGGTGAGTGCGGCGGGCGGCAGAGGCCTGGTGGTCTGTGGAGCTGGGCCGTGGGGCTCGGCTGACTGCAGGTGTGTTTCTTTGCGCAGAACTCCACGCTGACCATCGAGGAGTTCCATTCCAAGCTCCAGGAGGCCACCAACTTCCCTCTGCGTCCATTTGTCATCCCCTTCCTGAAGGTAAGCCCGCGTCCATCTCCCCCCCCCCGCCCCGTCGCTGGGCCCTCTGCGGAGTCCCAGATCTGCTCCCCGCCCACTGTGATCAGGCACCTCTCTCGGCCCACACTGGAGGGTCCCGCGTGGGAACAGCGCTGACCTCCAGACCCAGTGGTCTAACACAGAGCTCCCCAGCTCAGTCCTGCAGTATTGGTCAAATGCACTCATCCTCTAGACAGCTATGCTTTGAGCACCCACTGTGTGCCTGGTCATGCATGAGGCCTGGGGACACGGTGGGAGGGAGCTCAGCCAACCAACAGTGGCCACAGACCGGTGCAGATGGGGGGGCATTTGGTGCAGGCTGAGGAGGATGAGGGAGGGAAGCAGGTGGATAGTGGGGGACAGAGCCTCAGGGACAACAGGCACAGAAGCCCGACGCAGGAGTGTGCCTGTTGTGTTTGGCGTGAGGCTGGATCAGAGGGAGGAGAGGGACAGACGGAGGGATGGGCGGACGGATGGATGAGTGGGCGTCAGAGGGGAACGAGGGCCGTGCGGCCCGACGCGGAAGGCCAACAGTGGACCAGGGCCTCTGCAGGGGGAGGGCGGTGCCGGGCCCACAGCTGCATCAACATGAGGGCCTGTGAGCCGTGCAGGTTCCTGGGCCCCAGCCCAGAGCCCCTGAGTCGGAACCTGCGACAAGGTACTGGGTGATTGGTGTGTGTACACAACGGGACAAGCGTAGTTCTAGACCCCGCTGGACCCGCTTCTCAGGGCCTTCCCTCCACCAGGAGGATCTTGTGTCTCCCAGAAAGGGCAAAGGTAAAACGCTTCCCAAAGGGATGTGACCCTGTGACCCTTCTGGGCCCCTCCGGGGATCAGGGTTTCAGAGCTCACTTAGCAGATGCCGTCTCCCTGGACCCTGCTCACCGGCGCGGCGGGCCCTGGGGGCTGCCTTCCAGAGGGGCTTGAGGACAGACAAGGCCAGATGCTCCCGGCTCCCAGCCCTGCCCCTGGGCCGCTGCTGTCGGCCTGGCCGAGCTAGCTCACCCCTCTCTGACTCGGTTTCTGCAAACCTGCCATGCGCCATCCTCAGCCACTGGGTCGGGGGCGGATGCTCGCTTCATGTTGGGGCGTCCTCGTCGGGGCATTTAAACGCTCTGCGGACCAGGCATGCTTTGCAAAGCTCTTTACAGCGCCCCTGCTGACCCCCCCGCCCCGCAGCAACCCTGTGAAGGGGGCGGTGCAGGAATGCCCACCGTTCCTGGCTCCCAGGTCCCCCTGGTAGAGAGGTGGAGTCCGGCTGGACCCAGGCCTTTGCAGGGAGGCCCTGGGCGGGCACCGCGGTCCCGACAGTCCCTGTCAAGGGGACCCTAGGTCCCGCCCCACACCCGTCCTCTCCTCCCTCCTTCCTGCCCTCCCTCCCACACCCTGCTGCGCTCACACTCGAGAGCCAAGGCGCCAGGGTTTGGGCCCATCTGGCTGTCACTTGTAATTCACGGGAGCACGGCCCTGCCCTCCCCTCCTTCCACTTACTGCTGACTCCACGCTCCCCATCTTTGGGGACACAGTGCGCCTGCTTACTCGGTCAGATCAAATATTTACAGCAGATGTCCCCGCCCACTCAGCTGCCCTTGTTTATCGGAGAAGTGGGGAGCATCCGGTGTCCCTGCTCTGGCCCCAGCCAGGCCTGCAGCCCCCGGCCCACGGCGCCGCCACCCCCCCAGTGTCCTCCCAGACACACCCCAGCGCGCTGCCAGGTAGACCACGCGAGCCCAGCACTGCCTGTGACGGAGCTCTCTGGCTCTGTGTCCCCTCTGCCCACGGTGGTCTCGAAGGGCTTCCGGGGCTCTCACGCCGAGACCACTCCGTGCCTGTGACCCCACCCGGGGCTCGGGGCCAGCACACTGTCAAGGACACGGAGTCCATCTCCCTGACATGGAGCTCCTGGGGTGCAGCCAGTTCCATCTGCAGGCCCTGTGACGAGGTGCCAGCCAGAGCCCTGGGAGGGGGATCACCTTCCAGAGGATTCACCACCCACCAGGCCCACGATGGGGTGTGCCCTTGCGGGTGCCCGATGCCCTGCAGAAGAGGCAGGAACTGTGGCCCGCCTGGCTCAGACCCCAGCTCTGGGCTCTCGGACCTCTCCCACGGTGATCCTGTCACGGGGGCAGGAATGCGTGAGGTAACTCACACCCAGGGCAGGAGGACGGCCCCACTCGCAGATGAGACACAAGTCAAGTGTCTGGCCCAGGGTCCCAGGGCAGAGCCAGGGTGGGCTGACCGCCGGGCCCGCAGCACCCAGGCTGTGTGGGCATCCGAGGAGGCCCTGGACAGAGCCGCAGAAACACCACAAGCCCTCGTTAAACGGGGGTCACGGCTCAGCCAGCCCCATGTCGCACTTGTTTGCACAAACACTGATTTCCCTTTGGCCTGAGTCTCTGCCTGTGAAGAAGGTAGTTCTGGGCCCTCCTGCCATGTCGGGGTTCACGGGGCTCTGGAGACCAGCGCAGCCTGTCTGCATCTGGGTGGCCAGGCCTCCCCTCCCGCAGTGGGGACTGCTGCCCCAGAGGCAGCAGCCGCCCCACAGCCCCCGCCCAGTCTTCTGCCCTGGGGCTTCCCCTTCCCCTCGCCCCTACCAAGGGCCCCGAGACCCCCGAACCCACTGCTCAGCCTGACACCACGCGTGGCTACGTGGTGGGGCTTTCCGGAAGCTGGGAGACGCTGCCCCACCCGGCCGGCCCTCCGCCCGCAGGCCCGGCTCCCAGCTGGCCCCAGCCGGCCGGGAATCCAGATGTTTCCACGGCCCTAACAGCGACCAGCCGGCCAGCCGGTGCCCCTGCGGTCCCCGCCCTGCTGAGCCAGCCAAGGGAGGCCATTCGGGAAGGGGGGCCGGCAGGGGAGAGGGAGGATGTTTGGCGTCTTCAGACCTCCCGGGACCTCCTTTCCCAGCTCATGCTCCTAACGTGTTCGACAGATGGCGGGCTGGCCCCCGTTCAGCTATCCAAATAGAAAAACAGGCCCTGCAGCCGGCTCTGCTTGACAAAAACGCATCGGCTGCTTGATCAGGTCCGGGTGGATGCGCTCAGCGGGGCTACAGGGGCAGAGGCGGCCACTCTGAAATGCCGTGAGAAAGTTGGGGAACTGTGTTTATTTACAAATACTCGGAGCTGCCCGCTCTCCCAAGCAGCCGGCCGCTGAGCCCCCACCCAGCCCGTGCCCTGCCATGCCGCGAGGCTCCGGCAAGGCAGCGGGCAGCTGGAGGAGCCCGCTGGCCCCCCGGCGGCACACACAGGAGGGGGGGCTGGAGCACACGGCGCTGCGAGTGGGGACGGCACCTGGATCCCGTGCCCTGCCCTGGATGTGTCCTCCTGCCCGCTGTGCTCTGTTCTCCTCACCCGTCAACGGGGAACCACGTTGTCACGTGTGTCCGCGGGTGGTTGTCAGGATCGCGGGAGGTGACAGCTCCAGGTGGGGTGGGCACCAGCATGCGTGGTGTGGGCTCCAGGCTGCTCTGGGCTGGGCTGGGCACCCGCGGGCGGTGGCAGAGCTGGGGATGCACACGGGGGTCTGGAGCACACATGCAGGGTGCTGCTCCGCCCCCCCTTTTACAGTCGGCTGTAATGGAGAGCTGGGCCTCCGCTCTCTGCTCTGCACGGGGGAGATTTGGTGCCTGCTCCCACAGGTGAAGGCAAGGAGTCCTGGTTATGGTCCCCTCCTTGCCCTTCCCCGGGTGCCCCCAGGGCAGGAAGCTTGGTGAAGTGGAAAAACCCCAGCTGGGGGGCCAGGATCTGGGCTCGGGGTCCCACTGCCCCTCAAATCCGTGTGCCCACCCCCATTCCCAGATCGCAGTGGAGAGACACAGGCCCAGAGAGGTGGTGCCACGTGCCCGAGGTCACAAAGCAGGGCTGGCCGCCAGCCATCAGCGCACACTGAGCCTTGGCCCCTGTCGGCCACGACCGCAGTGCCCTCTCCCCCGATGCAGGCAAACCTGCCCTTGCTGCAGAGGGAGCTCCTGCACTGCGCCCGCCTGGCCAAGCAGACCCCCGCCCAGTACCTGGCCCAGCATGAGCAGCTCCTACTGGACGCCAACGCCTCCTCGCCCATCGACTCCTCCGAGCTCCTGCTGGACGTCAACGACAACGGCAAGAGAAGGACACCTGACAGGTGAGGGGGGCGGGACAGCGGGCGCCTGGTGCCAGGGCTGACAGCACGTGGGCCGACCTCCTGCTGCGTTCCGTGGCCCGCAGCTCGCAGCCGAGGCCATCAAGCCTTGCCTGCAAGGCCACCGCACGGGGCTGGGCACGGCATCCTGACCACTCAGATGGCCCCTGGGAGGACAGGAGGGGTCAGGAGGGAGTCTCTGTGGCAGAAACTGCCTGGCTCTTCGCTTTGGGCTGGATGAGGACCTGAGCGTTCAGGCACCTGAGGTCCCCAGGCGCTGGGCTGGCCCTCAGTGTTGGCCACAGAACTGGGCGCTTGTCTGGCCACTGGAGAATGCGTGTCCGTCTCCTCACTCCCTCAACAGAGGCTCCGGCTCCCTGGCCCCCGGCCAGGGAGCCCAGAACCCGTGGGCGCTGGAGGCTGGCACGAGCCCCAGGGGAGGAGGGAGAGTGGGGGGCCGGCCTCGTCCCTGCCCCTGCGCACCTGTCTGTCCTGCCCGTGCCTGTCTCCCTCTCACCCCTCCTGCCTGGGCTTTTGTCCACGGTTCGTGGTCTGTGACCTTGCCTGCTCTTTGGGTCAGGACCAAAGAGAATGGGTCAGACCGTGACCCACTGCACCCCGACCACCTCAGCAAACGGCCGTGCACCCTGAGCCCCGCCCAGCACTACAGCCCCAGCAATGGGCGGCCCCAGCCCACACCGCCGCACTACCGCCTCGAGGACATGGCCGTGGCCCACCACTTCCGTGACTCCTACCGCCACCCTGACCCCCGGGAGCTGCGGGAGCGCCATCGGCAACTCGGTGAGCGGTGCGCTGGGGAGCAGGGGCATGCGCGGGCCTGCACGGCTGGGGGAGGAGCACAGAGCTGCGGCGAGCACGTCAGCGCGGGCGAGATACGCTGACCCTCCTGGCCTTGTCCGTGCAGGAAGGATGCTGAGGAAATGGGTATGGGGAGAGGATTTGAGTGGGGTGGGGCCCTGCGGCCCAGAGGGAAACCGCACCCTGCTGGGCTGTGCCCCCTGAGTCTTAGGGAGGGCCATCTTTCCCAGACCTCTGTCTTGGGTCACGGTGGGGAGACTCCCTCCTCCAGGGGAAGGGCTGTCATTGCAGAGGTGACTGTCCCTGGGGGCTGGGCAGGGGCAGATACAGGACCTGAGGGAACCTAGAGAACCTAGAGGGGCACTGGCCACTGGCCAGGTACACACACGGGGTGTTCAGCCTGGATGCTGCGGGGCCCTCTGTCCAGGGCAGCGGGAGGCTGGGGTCACGGCCAGCCAGGAAGAGACCCCCTGTTAGGGTGGGCATGCGAGCCACAGTGCTGCAGCTCGTTCCTCCAGGGCACTCCCACGCTCTGGGCCCAGGCACCCCGAGGGAAAGCACATGCCCCTCCAAGACTCACGAGCCCTCATTGAGCGCCACTGAGTACACACACCCCGTCCTGCTCTCCGAGCGGGATGAGAGCGAGCCCCACAGCACCAAACCACAGTGAGTGCGCTGTGCACGGGGGCGGGAGATGCAGGAGCCCGGACCCTCTGCGCAGCACCAGATCCCCACCCTGCAGCCTCGGTGCACCATGTGACCTCCCGGCCTCCCGCTCTTCCTCTGTCAGCCCATCTGACGGGAGTCCCACCTCTCGGGTGGTGTGAGGAGCATTCCCATGGGGCCGGGCAGACAAAGGGCTGGTAAGGAGGGCAGCGTCCTATCCTTTCCCCCGTTACAGGGGCAGCAGGCCCCAATGTTGATAGTATGGGTGTGTGGTGCATCGGCAGGCCCATGTCACAGATGAGGAGGCCCAGAAACCCCATGCATGTGCCCAAAGCCTCCTGGCCACGTCTGCCCGACCCTCTGACCCCCTCTGTGTTAGGGACTAAGAGAGGAAGAGGACCAGCCCACACCCTGGGGGCCCCCCAGCATGTTGGGGGGACAGCCTGGAAACAGCTGAGGGTCCCAGGGCACCAGTGGGGGGCCCGAGGCAGGGTCAGCAGAGGCCTCACCCCGTACAAGGCCATCTCCCCGCCCCCACCCTGCGGAAGCTTCCAGGGCCTGGGCCCAGGCAGCAGGTGACAGCGTCTGGCTCCCTGCAGCCGGGTCGGGCAGGTGCTAATTCCCACCCGCTCCTGCTAATGCAAAAATAAACACCAGCTGTCGGGCAGATCTCAGCCACTATTTTGGTTGGGGTGTTGGCGTGGCCCGGGTTCCGAGGGCGGCGGCGGGGGCGGGGGGGGGGCTGCGGCCTCTCACTCCTGCTGCACTTCGGGGAGGCTAGGAGACCCTTCGGGGCTGGAAAAGGCCTACACAGAGAGACCCCAGCCTGGGCAGCACCGGGCAGCTCGGGGTCACCTGGCGTAGGCTCGGGGCGCCGCGGCGGGAGCGCCCAAACCAGCGTGCGGCCAAGAGCACTTGATATGTCAGAAACGACATGAGGACAGGCACACACTGTTGCATGGTAGGAATTCCTCAGCTCAGAGTGGTTTTGTTTCTCGTCACCACCTGGGGGGACACCCCATTGTTTCAGCCTCTGGAGCTGTGGCAGCCAGCAGCTGAGGGCACCACTGAGGCTTGGGCTGACCTTGGGTGACCTTGGGCAATCGCATGCCCTGAGCCAGCCTCGGTGTTCTCATCTGTCGGATGGGAGTGACAGAGGAACCTCCCTTGGAGGGCCCTCCCCTCCTGTGCACCCCCAGAAGGTCGGAGGGTAGGGAAACGGACACGGCGTGCTGAGGGCGGGACCTGGGGATCAAGTGTTGGGGTGTCAGACCCCACTGTCTCCCAGGGTGCCCCACTTGGACCCAGCAGATGAGCCAGAGCACAGCCTCCTGCCCAGCTGGGCTTTGGCCCAGGAGACGTAGCCAGTTTCGGGGACAGAGTCAACAAGGAAGCGGCCAGGACGGTCTAGCACATGGATCTGTGTGGGGCTGAATGGATTCTGAAGGGCTCGGGGCTGCTGAGGATGGGGCCTGGGACCTGGGCTCTGAGGGGTGTGTAGGAGTCCAGCGGGCTGAGAGGAGGTAGGACAGCATGGGCTGGAGCCAGGCAGCTGCCAGTGAGCCCCTGAGGGCTTTGGAGGAGTGGCGAGGCCATCAAAGTGGGGCCTGAGGCAGCCTCCACGGGCAGCAGGGCAGGAAAACTGAGCTATGCTGGATTTGCAGACAGGGAGGTCGGGAGGGGTGGCCAAGCCTAGACTGAGGGGTGGGGACCCATCTCTTCCTCCCAAACATTGAGTAGAGGCCAGGCCTGTTCTTGACCTCCCCCCAAAGGCAGTGGACAGAGGGTCAGTACCCAGGGTCCCCCTCCTCACCCTGTCCACTTCCCTCACACAGGCAAAGCCAAGCCCCAGGACTGGGACTGGGGTGAGGGGCGGGGCCTGGGGAGCACGGGGCGGGGCCTGGGAAGCACAGGGCGGGGCTGGGGGACCCTGAGGCTGGGCCTGGGGGGAGGGGCGTCTGGGGAACACGGGGCGGGACCTGGGGCGAGGGGCGAGGCCTGGGGAGTACAGGGTGGGGACTGGGGGGAGGGGCGGGGCCTGGGAAGCACAGGGTGGGACCGGGGGCCCTGAGGGGGGGGCTAGGTGAGGGGCGGGGCCTGGAGGGCACGGGGCTGGGGCTGGGGAGGGGACACAGGAAAGGACATTGCCTGGGGTGAGGGGTGGGTCTAGGGAACAGGGGGGCCTGGGACACGGGGCGGCCACTGAGCATCCATACACCCTTGCAGCAGTGCATGGGTCCCGGCAGGAGGAAGTGATCGACCACAGGCTCACGGAGCGGGAGTGGGCAGAGGAGTGGAAGCATCTCAACAACGTGAGTGTCCAGGCCTGGGCCGCGCGACTCCTGGGGTTCGGCCCAGCCTGTGGGGCCCTGGGGCTGGGGGGGGTGGGGAGGTAGTGGGGGGGACAGGGTCACTGTGGGCTCCGCTTTGCTAGGCGCCTACCTGCCTCAGCTGGAACTCTGCTCCTGGTCAGCCCCTCATAACCTCCCCATCTCTGCCCTACAGAGCCTCCCCTGTCTCTGGAGCAAGGTGGTTTGGTGGGGGTTGGGACACCTTCCGCACTGTTTTTGGGGTTATCCCTCCCCCGCTTCCTTTGTGGAAAGGGAGCCCAGGCAGGTGTGGTCCCCAGAGGAGTTCAGGCCCATCTGCTGTCCCCAGGGCAGAACACAACCAGGAGAGTTGAAAGGAGAGCCCCAGACTAAAAGCCTGGTCTTCACCCCCCCACCCCCGTGCTTGGTGCCTTTCCAGGCGGTGGGAGGCGATTTTCACACTGTGGCTCTAAGCTCACTGTGGCCAGCCCTTGTGGACAGCGGGCTGGCCCAGGCCCAGGGTGTATGAGAAGCTCCCTGGACGTCCCCCACACTGAGCAGCCACACGCAGCCCCGCATGCTCACCGCCGCCCGCCCGCCCACAGCTTCTGAACTGCATCATGGACATGGCTGAGAAGACACGGCGGTCACTCACGGTCCTGCGTCAGTGCCAGGAAGCTGACCGCGAGGAGCTCAACCACTGGATCCAGCGCTACAGTGACACTGAGGGCGCCAAGAAGGGCCCCGTGCCTGCCACCGCCCGGCCCCTCAACAGCTCCGTGGGCGCAGAGGGGTCTCAGCTGGGTGCGTGCCCAGGGGCACCATGGGGGGCGGGGGTGCACCGCAGGGGCGCCAAGGACCAAGACTAGCACCCCCACTGTGGCACTACAGTAAAATACACCCCAAGAGTTTCCCTGGAAAAGGAGGTGCCTCTTCTGCTCTGCGTAAAGCTACACCCCGAACCACCAGAAGCCCAGACTTAGGGAAGATGACCACGGAAACCAGGACAGGCCCAGGTCCCGGCCGAGTCCAAGGTGCTCCAGAGCATCCTCTTTCCTGACATTGCCCTGCCCCACACCAGCAGCGGATACAGGGTTTCCACCCAGGGGCACGTCGCGGGACCCCCCCAAGGGCACACACCACGTCCCCCTTACCCAGCTGAGTATGGCCCTGTTCTGTGCGTGATGCTGGCATCCATGTTTCAGACACCCACCGGGAGTTCGTGCCTAGGACCCTGTCTGGCTACATGCCCGAGGAGATATGGAGGAAGGCTGGTGAGTGCAGTTGGCTGGGGGGTGGCGTGGGGGGTTGGAGGGGTGCCCTCCTTGCCCTGTCATCTGCAGGGAGCTTCCGTCTGCATGGGGCGCTCAGGTGGCCAAGCTCACAGGGCTCTACAGACCCTGCAGGAGGGGTGGGAGTGCACCTAGTGTTCAGGGTAGGACATCTGGCACCTGACATGTGCAGGGAAACGAGGGTGCCGCTCAGCAGAACAGAGCAGGTCCCTGGGTCCTACACGCACACACATGTGCACAGACACACGTGTGACAGAAAGTGAGAGCTGGAGTGCCTGTGGCCTTCCGGGTGTGGCACGGAGCAGCGTGCGGGGGATGCTCCCTGCATCGAGGGGACACACTGTGGGGAGGGCGGGGCGGAAGGAGGAGCCAGTGGGCAGCTTGAGAAAGAGAGACAGGGAGAGGGGGCTCAGCTGGGGTGGCGCCGGTGGAGAGAAGCAGCAGGGTCCCTGAGATGTTTTGATCCGTGGATGGAGTCAATGTGAAGCGTAAGGAAGAGGGAGAAAATCGCAGCATCTTGAGAGCAGAGAGAGGAGAGCGTCCCACCCCAGGCGCGGAGGCCAAGGGGCCACAGACCGGCTGCAGCTGCCTGGAGCAAGGTGGGGGAAGGCCCAGGCCCGGACAGGAGGATGGGGTCCTCGTTTCCCTTGGCCTGTCCCCTCTGCCTCCATCTGGCCCATGGTGGACCCTTGGCAACAGCGACATGGCGCCCCGGTGGTGACTTGGGGGACCGGCAGCTCTGCCACACCCAGCACAGAAGGCTCCTTAAGAGGAGCCCTGCTCAACACCACCCCAGTCCCTCACACCACTGCAGGAAGGGCACTGCCAGGGAAACTGAGGCAGGCCTGAGCGGCCGTGGGTGGTCTGCCAGGGCTGGAGACCCAAGCAGAGCTCTGGCCGTAGGCAGACAGCTCAGCTCACGACAGCAACACCAAGGACGGCGTGCTTCTCTCCAGACCGGAGCAGGCTGGAGGCCGCAGGTGTGGGTGACAGGGGGCTTGGGGATGATAAGAATGCGGAGCCCCAGACGGGGCATCCCCTGGACTGCTTCCATACCAGCAACAGGGGAAGCCGACTGTCCACGGCTCTGGTTCTCAAAGGGGGTGCCGACACTGGCAGCATGAGCCTCACTTGGAACTCGTGGGTTCCAAGGTTCTTCCTCCCCACGCCCGTGGCGTCCACGTCAGGGGTGGGCTTGGCCACGCCCTCCAGGGCCAGGCTCGGGAGACGCCCCCACGACCAGGCTTGCACACTGTGCCCGGCCGCTGGTGTACAGGGCCCGCCCACAACACAGGGAGGCCTGGCTGGGCTGGGCCACGGGACCACGGCCCGCGTGTCCTTTGCAGAGGAGGCGGTGAATGAGGTGAAGCGGCAGGCGATGTCTGAGCTGCAAAAAGCCGTGTCGGACGCCGAGCGAAAGGCTCACGAGCTCATCAGCACAGAGCGCGCCAAGATGGAGCGGGCCTTGGCTGAAGCCCGGCGGCAGGCCTCGGAGGACGCCCTGACCGTGGTCAACCAGCAGGAGGACTCCAGTGAGGTAAGGCCACCCGCCCGCCCCCCACCCCATGCCAGCCTCTGGTCCAGGCCCCGAACCCTCACTCTGTTGCCTCCCGCCTCACGACCTTAGGCAGCCGGCGAAGTGGGTCCTGTGGTGTCCCCGTCGTGCTGACGTGGACCCCGAGGGCTCCAGGGGTAGGTGGCTTGCCCTGGGCCGCGCCCCAGGATGTCATGGGCATTATTCAGACCTAGGCTGGCAGGCGCCGAGCCCATGCTCTTGCTAACCTGTGAAAGCTGGGGGCACGGCGCAGTGGAGACCGCGGGGGTGTCTAGAGGGCCTCGTCAGCTACCGCCCGCACGCATGCACTGCAGGGGCCTGAGCATCACGTCGTGCTGGCTTCTGGGCGTCAGAGGCTGGGCGGGGTCCGCAGGGCGGGGGCAGGGGGTGCCTCTCCTCCTCGTCCAGAAGGACTCTCACGTCAGAGGAGTCGGGGGAGGGGGAGAGGTTTTCCTCTAGAACCGTCCTTTGGAAGGGGACTTGTCTCCAGACCTCTGGTATGTGTGTGCGTGGACGGGCCCAGAGGGTCAGAACGGGCAGACCGCACGGAGGCAGGTGCCAGGGAAGGCAGCAGGGCAGTGACATGTGAGCAGAGTCCTGCAGGAGGTGAGCGAGCCGGGCAGGGATCTGAGGAGCAGAGCGAGAAGGGAGCAGCAAGCACCGAGATTGGGGCACGCTGGGCGGAGTGAGGACCGCAAGGAGGCCGGTGTGGCCGAGCAGAGCGAGCCAGGAAGCCCAAGAGGCCTCGGGGGCCAACTGGACACTGGGCCTTCCTCCTGGGGCGGGCGTGGGCTCCCCGACCCTCAGCCTGGCTGCCAGCTCGGGTCTCTCCCAGGATCCCTGCCCACGTTCTGCTCACGTGCGCGGCTGAGGTTACCGCTCGTTCCACAGAAAGGGAGCAGAAGCCCCATGGCGGGGGGCAGGGGGTGCCTGGCCGTGCACCCTGTACTGGAATCTGGCCGTCTTTACCCAGCCAGGGTGCACATTCTGGGGTTGAGCCCAGGTAAACCAGGAGGGCTTCCTGGAAGAGGGGACAGGCCGTGGCTGCCTTCCCTCCTGAGGACCCTGCGGTCCTGTAAATGCTGCGTGAGCCTGACTGGGGCAGGCTGGAGTTGTGTGCCTCGGCGGTGCGCGCCCAACCCCCACAATGGCCCAGCCAGGGGCCCGTGGCCGCTGGGGGCCGTGGACACTGAGGGCCGCCCCGGCCCGCCCGAGTGGGGGTGTTGGCAGCGTGTGCTGCCCCAGTCTGCGGCCGGGCTGGGCACCTGGGGTTCGGGGCCCAGCGTCCGCCCTGCGGCCGCCCGCTGACCCTGTCCCCCCCACCCAGAGCTGCTGGAACTGTGGGCGCAAGGCCAGCGAGACGTGCAGCGGCTGCAACGCGGCCCGATACTGCGGCTCCTTCTGCCAGCACCGGGACTGGGAGAAGCACCACCACGTGTGCGGCCACAGCCTGCAGGGCCCCGTGGCCGCCGTGGCCGACCCGGGGCCCGCGCAGCCCGACGCCGCGGCCGGCCTGGGCCCCTGCCTGCCCGCCGGGGCCGCCAGCCCCAGCGAGGCCAGCTCCGCGGGGCCCTCCCGGCCCGGCTCGCCCGGCCCGCCCGGGCCCCTGGACGCCGCGCCCCGCTGACCCCCCACCCCGGCCCACGGATGCCGCGCCCTCCGGCCCGCCCGGCCCCCCAGCCCGCCGGCCGCTGCCCCCGGCCCTGGGAGCCGCTGCTGCTACCGCTTCTCTCCAAAAGAAAAGAGAACCAACAAAAACTGCATCAACGCAACTTCCTCAGCTACCCGGCGGTCTCACGCCACGACCGCTCCGAGCGTCCTCAGAGACCCCCACCGAGCTTTAGCCGGCAGAGTGGCCCAGCCGGAGCGTGACCGGCTCGCCCGCCGCCTGTCCCCCTCCCGCTCGCGCGCCCCCGCTTTCCTGTCGTTATCACCCTCGTACGCTTTCTCTTTAACGAAGAAATCTGTTGGGTGGCTTCTATTTTCAGTGAAGAATTTTGGGGGATTTTGTGGAACAGACCTACTCAGAAGTGGATAAAGGAAACGGGGGTTTTGTCCGCTTCCTGCTTAAAACGGGAAACAGAAAATTGACATCTTACAGCTGGAGGTCTGAGCCGCCGTGGCCCAGAATCCACCCCAGGGGCACGTGGCCGACGCGGTGAAGACGGTAAGAACGATTTCAATTTCCAACTCGAGAAACATTTTTCGGAGTTTTTTTTTTTCCTTTAATGTCAAACTCTTCGGCTTTAAGTAGAAATCCAAAAAGTTTTTAAAAAAAAAAAAAAAAAAAAAGGAAAGGAAGCATACCGGTAAACTACCTTACCAGCTAGCCAGCCAAGGACGCCGGACACACCTCTGCTCCAAAGGAAATCCAAAAAGCAAACACAAGAAGTCAAAATCCAAAATGGTTTTGTCACTGCCAAAGTATCCTATCCACGGTTTTACTCCACTTTTGGATTTGTTCAGGTGTCGTCCTGTTCTCTTGCTTTGATTCCGTGTTTCGGGTTGTGGGGACATTGGGGTTTGGAGGGTTTCACTCAACAAGAGGCCCCCTGGGTTTCTCTGCCATGACAGAGGGCTCTCCACCCACGTGAATGCATGTCCACATGTGTCCGCGCGTGCGGGGGCCACCCCCATCTGTCCTCACGCCCTCCGTGAATTCTCATCACATTGCATGTTTTCCACGCGTGAGAACGCGCTAACGTGTCCTTCCCAGGAGAGAGTAACTCTGAAGCCAAACTGTGACAATCTTTTGGGTTGATTCTTGACTGCGTCTCAAAGCTTGAGGAGACAGCATCCGGGCCCTGGAACTGCTGCTTCTCCATCTCTCCTCCTCTACCTCTCCTCGCACCCCACGAGGCTGCCCGCCGCCACCCCAGCCCCGGAGTCTGCTGTCTGCACTCTCCTCTCTGCACACAGTTGCAGAAATAGAAGGAAAGCTACAAAAAGAACGCCCTCACCAGACCTACTGGAGATTCGGTCAGCTGAAGAGAGCCCCACGTTTCTGTCTAGCTGCTCCTTGGGGGCACGGTCTCTCGGGGCCCCCAGCCCTGTCCCCTCACCCCACTCAGCTGCCCCAACCATCTCAAGGAGGAAATGAAGGAGTAAGGAAGCCCTCGCGTGTACTCCGTGGCAGGACCCACGGTGGACGCGGCCCATGGTCTGGCATTTCCTGGCATCGCGGTGAGAGAGTCCCAGGACTGCAGTGCAATATGGGGAGTGACCAGCTACTGAAACCGGGGCTCCTGGGGGCCCCGCCGAGAGGCAAGAAATCAAGAGTATACGCTAATGTGAATGTATATAGTCCTTGCAGAGGTCCAAATAATGATGTTCATGGTGGTGATAATAAAGAAGGGATGTTTGCCAAATAAAACCAGAGCGAAACCGCGGAAGTATATAAAGCTTAGGAAGTAGATTTTCAAAGAAATTGGAACTGTGGTCCTGTGGGGAGCAGTGTGTTTGTGTGATTGCTGTGATTTTTTCCAGAGCTGTAGGAATTCATCGTTCGGTCCTGGGAGGAAGGGTTCCATCCAGGGGCCGCAGATCAGGTGCCATCCCAAATCCTGCCTGACGGTGGAACCTGCATTCTGGAAGTCGAGATAGACCCATCTTATCCTCCAGAAATGTCCCCAGCCTCAAGCCACGGGTCCGTGCACCTGTCAAAGGTTCGCTTTCGTGGGTTTCAGAAAAGCAAGGACCAGTTCGGGATTTGGGCTCTCGATGAGACTCTGGAATCCCACCTGTCGTGTGTCCAGGCTTCTGTCTTTCTCTCTGGCAAGCGCCGAACCTATGAAAACAGTAGTTTTGGATGTGCACCTTGGAAGCAGGTGTTTTTGGACTCTGTTCCCCAAGGTTGTGTCCAGAGAGCGTCTGGCCCAAGTACACTGGGGGTCTGGGTGAGCAGGTCTAAGGCCCCGATGACCCATGTCCCTGACGTCGGGACTGGAGTGAGGCCGCTGCTCTGAGGCAAGGCCTGCAGGAGCCCTCACTTGGGACCAGCTGGTCTGCTCTGCCAGCCTGTCTCCCTGCCCCTCACAAGGCCTCCCTCTGGGGGCGAGCAGGTGCACCAGGGAGTGTAGCATGTCGGCTGGCTGGGGGTGCCCCTGCCACACCAGAGGCCAAGGGTCCGAGATGGGGCAGACCCTCCCACCCTAGCTGTTGGGAACAGGTCACCCTCGAGCCAGCTCTAAAAGGCCATCTTCCCGGTGTGGTTCCTACATCCATGTCCCGTATATCAAAAAGCCAGCCTCCAGGGGGCTGCAGTAGCCCGGCATGAAGAGCTGACCCCAGGCTGATGGATGGAGCCCCTGCAGGCTGAGAGCATGGCAGGATCAGGGCATGGCAGCCGGGTGGGGTAGGGGGCCTGCAGTGAGGAAGCTGAGGCCCAGAGCCAGCAGCAGGGAGATACCCTGGTAAGTGCTGTGTCCGCCAGCACCCAGCAGCTCCTTCCACCCAGGGAAGCCTGAGAGGGGCCCTGGGGCTCGGTCCATGTTTTGGGGGCTGGTGTTCCTGTCCATCACTGTGCTCAGGCCCCATTCGGCCAAAGACCTCACAGCAGAACCAAACACAGGATCGATAGCTTTGGGGAGGGGCTGTGGCAGAGTTTCTGTTGTAGGAGATGGGCTAGAGTGTGCACCTGTCCTGTGTAAAGAGGGGATCTACAGAAGGGGATCTAGCCTCCTGCCCTCTGCTCAGAGACTATCGTGCCCTGCTACCTCCTGAGCTTATGAACCACTGGCCAGAGGGCAGCGTGCAAGGGTCTCCTTCCCACCGGCCACCACCACACAGGTGACCCAAACCCTCAGTGAGATGCAGATGCTCATGGAGCCTCCCTCCCCCTAAATCAAACTAAAAGGGCTCCTCTCCTGTTCTGAGCCCCAAGCTGCCGCAGGAAGGCAGAGCGAGACTGGCAGGTCAGGTGGCAGCCAGAGCTCCCTCGTCCAGAGCCAGGCCACATATGGTGCACAGATGGGGGGTGCGGGGCCAACGAGATGGATGCTGGCACCCCTAGGCCCTCTCACTCCCCAGTGTGTGACCCCTCGACCTTTCCCACCTCCTCCTCTGCCTCCCCTGTTTCCCATCCTGCCCTGGACCCAGGCTGGCCTTTCCATTAGGACATGTCACTGTCCCCAGGTGGTATCTGACGGGTGTCCGAACAAGGACCAGTGCTGCCTCCTCCACGTGTGAACAGGTTGGCGCACCCCAGACCCCATCGGAATAGAGGGTCCCCATCCCCACAGCTCACCAGGACCAAAGGGAAGCCTCAGGTGTTACCAGGAGCAAAGAGGACAGATGGATACAGCCTTGGGGGTCCAGAAGGGTCAGGGCCAGGACAAGAGGAGCCAGATGCCCAGGCAAGGGGCTTCCCCCATGGGATCCACAGGTGGAGCCACTCACTAGAGGCCTCTAGAGCTTCAGCAGCAGGGGAGATGGACAGGAGAGGGGCTGGGAGGTACTGGTTTTAGTTTCATCTCAATGACATGGTGGAAAGAGATCAGGACAGGCCCTAACTTTCTCTTTTGCCAATTTTCCCAAATATATCCTCAAAATGACACCAAAGTCCCTTCATTGTTATCCACCCATCCTGCCTGTTCCAGCCTACTCTACGAAGCATGGCTGGCCATTACTCTGCCCATCCCCCCAGCCAACCTACAATTGTTTCTTGATTCTTTTATTTCATCAGCTCACCCTTCTGACCAATCAGTCATCTGTCTGGCCATCCATCCATCCACCCACCCACCCATCCATCCATCCACCTATCCATCCATCCACCCATCCACCCATCTACCCATCCACCCATCTACCCATCCATCCATCCATCCATCCATCCATCCATCCATCCATCCATCCACCCATCCACCCATCCATCCATCCATCCAACCATCCACCTATCCACCCACCCACCCCATCCGTCTACCCATCCATCCACCCATCCTTCTGTCCATCCATCCATCCATCCATCCACCCATCCTTCCGTCCATCCATCCATCCATGTATCCACCCACCCATCCATCCACCCACCTTCCATCTATCCATCCACCCACCCACCCACCCATCCACCCACCCATCCATCCACCCATCCTTCTGTCCATCCAACCACCCACCCATCCATTCACCCACCTGTCCATCCACCCGTCCACCCACCCGTCCATCTGTCTATCCATCCATCCACCCATCCACCCACCCATCCATGTATCCATCCATCCACCTATCCACCCACCCATCCACCTATCCACCCACCCATCCCTCCATCCACCTATCCATCCATCCACCCACCCACCAACTCAGCCATTCAGCCAAACACCCACCCATTCATCTGTCCATCTATTACTCTATCCCAGCTGCCACTTGATTCCACCCTCCCCCATTCAAACTTTCACTTAATCACCTCTCTATTCACCATCCACCCCAATACATACCAGTCACATATCTGTCCATCTCTTCTCCAATCTAACCCACACAGCCATGCCTCAGTCCATCCACCCTGTCCACTTCCATCCTCTGAACCCAGAGTAGCATCACCAAGTCCCCCAGTATTCCAAAGCAACAAGGGCAATTTGGATCTTCCCATGACCTCGACTGCCCTAAAGGAATCTGCCTGTCGGCTCAGCAAGCCTCCCCAGTGCCTCAACCATTGGTCCAGGCCTGCTCCAGGGACAGATAAAGCTCTGCTGCAGGCGTTGTGAGTAGACTGGACCAATGTCCTAGCAACAGCTTTGGCCAGTCTGGGCCAGCCTGGCAAGTGTGGTGGCCATGGGCCAGGAGCACTCATTGGGAGATGGCCCACACACCTGCTCAGGGGCCCTGTGACCAGAGCCACCAGTCAGGGTGAGCACATTCCCTGGCAAGACCCCAACATTGTGGGTGTCCTGTCCTTGTCTCCAAGGGTCACTGCCCGGAGGAGGTGTCCTCAGGAAAGGAGGGGGAGGGGCAGAAAGATGCCAGTGCTTCTGGAGCTCTTCTCCCCGGGTATGCATGGCTCGCTCTGCCTCCTTCCCACTCCCATCCTCCATCCTGGGCTACCAGACTCTGGAAATTAGCCCTTTAGGGCTCTGGAGAGCTATAGGAACAGACCCTGCCCAAGCTGAATTTGGTTGATGGCGTGGGCGGGGGGAGAGGGGCGCAGATCTCTGGGACACTAGAGGCCCCGCACTTCCTAGCCCCAGGCTCCCATGCCACACGGGATATTTTCCAAAATGGGACTGGGCGCAAGTTCCCCAGACGATGGTCCTGCTAGCAGGATTGGAGGAGAAAACAGAACACAAGGAGCTAGATTGGGGGTACATAAGGCCTGGGGAGCCCAGCATCTGCGACAGCACCTATCTGGTCCCCCACAGTTCTGGAAAACTCCATTTTGCATGCTTTCTATTCCTTTTGTTTCAATTCAGCTGGCTGCTGGAGTGCCACCCCAAAGACCCCTTGTGATACGTCGGGACTCAAACTGGAGCCTGTTTTTTAAATATTAGAACAGAGGCAGTGGACACCCTTGCTGTCCACAGGGACGAGGGGGCCCAGCCAGGCTGGCCTCCAGGGTGTCAGGCCCTGGGAACAGGCTCATGGGGATTGGATGGATTTTTCCTCTTCTCCTTTTTTTTTTTTTTTTTAAACTCCTCAAAAGGAGTTGGAGCGAGTGTTGTTTCATTTTCCTGTGACGGGCTTTCCTCAGCGCTGTGGAACCCATGGCATGCCGTCCCCGTTGTGTGTCCCCTGATGTGCTTTGTTTGACCTGGGTGCTGTAAGACGTCATGATTCAGGTCACGTCCGTTATCTGTGTCGTGTAATAAAGCCAACGTTTGCCATCACGGGGCTGTGCCTCTCCTTGGTTCCGGTGACCGCGGGGAAGCCGTGTCTGATGGGGGGGGCGCTTTCTCGGTGCCAAGCAAGAGACAAGGCCCTGCCCCATGGGGGTGGTGAACAAACAGGTGACGTAAGTTGGGGTGTGAATGGGAATGGACCCCCTGGCGCAGTTCACCCACAGCCTCCTGTGCTCTTGCCACATGGGTGAACTTTCAAAAGCTGGGTCCTCAAGGTGATCTGGACGACCTTGGGCCCCAGCTGACACCCATGGTTTGTGGCTGTGCCGGGCATGTTCCACAAGACCCTAAAAGAGGACAGTGAGGAAAGGGACACCTTGACCCCAAGGAGCCAGGGTGTCGCAACCAGGGTGTCCTGGCTCCCAGGGCAGGTCCTAGCCAGATTCGGATGCCCAGAACTTGGCATTCGTGGTGTGCTGGCAGTCCCTGGGAGGAAGGGGTGTTATTAATACTTGGGCTCCGGCTTGGAACATGATGTATTTGAAAGGCGTCATTGGAAAGGCCAGCATGGGGGCAAGTCTGTCCCCACGCCAGGCGGCTGGCAGGAGCCCCAGCTGGGCTTGGTGTGTCAGCAGTCCCGGCAGAGAGCAGGCTGACAGCGTTTTTCCATTGCAGAGATCTGAACTCAGACGGAGGCTGGCGGCGGAGGGGGGGGGCCCGGCCTGAGTCCAGCTGGCTCTTGGCTTGGACACAGCCACCATGGTGTTCTGCCTCCCACGTGGAAGTGGAGGGAAGGGCCCAGGCCAGAGGCCCTCCATGGGGCCTCCGACCCCCAGGAGGCAGGGGACCTGACGGCCTCGTGTTACAGGAGAGATGGCTGTACTTCATCCTCACGTAGACAGCCTGGGGCCGAGGCCCTGTGCTCAGTGCAGACATGCATGCTGCCCTTGAGGCACCATGACTTGCCAGGGGAGACCGAGGGGGAGTCCTGGCGGAAGGAGGAGCAATCAGGGAGGCTTCCTGGAAACAGCGGTGCAGTGCATGTGCCTGTGTGGACTGGGAGCGAGGGGGTGTGGCCGGCAAGGAGCGAGGTGCTTGAGGAGGCCAGGCAGCCGCTAGGGGCCAAGAGATTCCACCGGGTGGTGAGAGAGCAGAGCCTGGAGACCTGGGAAGAGGGCCTGGGCCCAGGGGTAGAGCAGCCTCGGCAGGCGCTCCCACAGGCCGGCTCCGTGTAAGACGCAGCTCCCCCCTTCCCAAGTCCCCAGGGAAGAGACCCCAACGGGCCCAGTGTGGACCTACCAGCTACGGCCTGGAGTGGGGGGCTCTGGGCCGGGGTGGGCAGACATGCCCAGAGGGGGCCCCCGTAAACACGGAGCAGGAGCTCCCCCGAGGCTGAGCCAGACTGAGGCCAGCCAGAACAGCCGCTCCAGCGAAGACAGATGGAGGCCAGGGCACATGGGGACACAGGCCCACAGCTGCCCTCCAGGGGCGAGAAGTGAGGGGCCCAGGCTGGCCTGGAAGCCAGAGACTTTACAAGTGTCCATCACAGATCTGCACCTGATTGTACGTTTGTGACCTGTAGTCAGGGCAGGACTCCGGCTCCCACCTGCCCTGGTCCAGAACGAGGGAGGGGGAGAGGAGTGTCCACGGGCAATGGACGGGGGTGTCAAGAGCAGGGACGGGGCCCTACCCTGCCCAGACCACGGGCCTCTGACCTCCTGTGGCACATGCCTGCCCTCACCCCGCCAGGCCTTTGCTCACACTGGTCCCTCCACCCACACCGTCCTTGCCCCAGCCTGCCTGACCAGTCCCTCTAGGGCAGCCCCAACGCCGTCTCCTCCAGGAGGGCTGCCCTCATCCCACGTGCCATCCTTCCCGCTTGTGCACCCTTGGGGAATTCACTTCTGCCCATGTCATCCTCCCCGTGGCCTGCCACTGGAGGTGTGACCCTGAGCAGGTGTCGTGGTGAGCATGGTGGAGCTCATGCAGGAGAAGACCCTGCCCGGCCCTGCCTCCGCACCAGTCCTCTCTGCACCTCAAGGGTCCTGCGAGAGGAAGAAGGTGCAGGGCCCAGAAGCTGGGGCTGGAAGTCAGCCCCGCGGACTCTCGAGGGAGCACCTGGCCTGGGGAGGAGCTTAAAACCCTGGGGGAGGGCAGGTGCTGCTGTGAAGGTGAGCAAGGGAGGCTGCCTTTCCCCCATCCCCCCATCCACCGATGTGGCATGTGGCCATTCCTCAGCCACACTCTCTTCCCACCCCCTACCGAGGCCTGGCTGCAAAGCGTTTCCCCAGACCCTGAGGCCCTGGGCTGGGGGGCCTGGAGCAGGGCCGAGAAGCCCCCTCTGGGGCCAGGGGTTGGGGACAGGAAGTAAGAGGAGCCAGGGAAAGCAGAGGAAGACCAGAAAGATGAAGATGCAGGCTTCCTCCTGTCTCTCTTGGAGGGGGAGGACCTGGCTAAGTACCGGGTGCCTGACTAGGTAACACCCACGTGGAGCCCAGCGGAGGCCAGCCAGGGACCTCAGAAACTTGTGCATAGGTTCAGGGGGACCAATGGCTGCAGCCCTGACCCTTTTCCAGGCCACTGTCCCTGGCATGGAAGAGGGTTGTGGGTATGCCCAACCCTGCAAGGCTGGGGAGGATGGCAGGGCCCCAGTCCACACGGCCTTCCTGCTCCCTCCAGCATGTCCCCCTGGAGCCAGTGACCCTGAGGACAGACAGGCTCATGCCTGTTCCCCTCTGCCCCCCCTCGAGAGGAGCCTAGGGGCCGTCTTGCCTCTGGGCTCCACCTGGGGTCATGCTGGCAGAAGCTGGAGGCCATCAAACTGAAGCTGTGGGCCATGGAGCAGGCCCAAGGGCCGGAGACGCAGGGGCGCAGGGCCAAGCCGCGGAGGAGGAGAGCGCAGGCGCCGTACTGAGCCCCGGGGCAGGTAGGAGCCAGCAGGCCAGGCCAACCCCTTCCCTGGTGGGTGGGCCACGAGTCCTTGGGCACACGGCCCCGAGCCCCCCTTCCCTGTCGGTACATCTGGGTGGGCTGCAGCTGCTGCAGGCACAGGGCCGGCCCACAGGGAGAGTCTGGGGTCTCCATGCGTCGGGCCTGGCCGGGGCAGGTGTGCAGTAAGCCCTTCCAGAACAGTCCCTGGGGGTGACCCTCTTCCCCAAGGAGTGAGGAATAAGCCACAACTTATTGTTGTGAGGTGCCTGCCCTTAGCAGCTGCCGGGAGCCCCCCAACCTGTGGTGAGACCCATCCTGGGGCCCCCCTCTCGGTAGGTTGCCCCTGCCCCGGGAGCCCCGTGGAGAAGGTGGAGTCGGACCACAGATCCGTCTATGTGGGCAATGTGAGTCCGGGAGGGGGCAAGATGGGGCAGTGGGCACCCAAGGTAGGCCATCTCCTCCTGGCTTTGAGGATTAAAGAAAGGGACAAAGGCTCAGGAGGGGAGAAGCCAGAGGACAGGACCTGGCTGGGGGGTGCGCCGCCCCAGGAGGGAGCATGGGCCCTGTGTCCTCAGGCATTCTGGTTTCCCGACGGGAAATGCTGGGATTCAGCATTGCCACGGGAATCTCCCGTTGGCCAATCACCCTGGCCACAAATCCCACTGTAAAAAGCCACCTGTTGCCTGGACAGGCCAGATGAACTTAGGGGGTCATCTCACACATGGAGGGTGGACGTCTCTGTCTGCAGTCCACCCCCAGCAGGGGTGGGGGACCAAGGCAACGGCTACTAACTCCACCCCGGGGTCTAATCAACCTCTCTACCGAGAAAACATGCTGTGGGAGCCCCCGGGAGAGCGAGGCCTCTGCGGGAGGCCCCCCACCACCAGGGGCGTACCTGTGGCAGGTGGACTGCGGGGGCACAGCGGAGCATCTGGAATCCTACTTCAACCCCTGCGGGGAGGGCCACCAGGTCACCGTCCCGTGCGACAAGTTCTCCGGACACCCCAAGGGGTCAGTGCCAGCCAGGCAACAGGGAGCGGGGGGTGGGGGGCTCAGGGAGGGCGGCTCCAGAGGGGCCAGGCGCCCTGGGGTACTGTGGAGCCCAGGCATCCCGGGGTGGCCCTCCCCCGCCCTGCCCGCCTACCCCAGCTATGCCTACATGGAGTTTGCCGCCAAGAGCTCAGCCCAGGCTGCAGTGGAGCTGGATGAGAGCATCTTCCGAGGCCGAGTCCTCAAGGTGTGTTCCCTAAACCACGTTAACCCATGAATCCCTGGGGGACCAGGAAACGCAGGCATAGGGAGAGGCCACGACCCTTCTCCACTCCCCCAGTGTCTCTGGGCACATCCGCGGGTGGAGGGGTGGCTGCCTCAGGGCCCAGCGGGTCGCCACTGCATGGCGCGGCTCTCTTCCCCAGCTGGACACTTAGGGGATGCTGGGTCCACAGGGGCACATCACCTGACCATGTCTGTGGCTGGACAGTTCAGGTCTGAGTGGGAATTTTGAGGAGGCTGGGAACAAGTTAGGGTCTGATGCCCCAGAGCTCCACGCCAGGAGCTGCGGGGTGTAACCGCTTCACACCTGCCTGTGAGCCTCCAGCGGAGAAACCCAAGAAGGCTTCCTGGAGGCAGCTTTAGCCCTGGGCTCTGCCCTGCGCTCCATTAAGGCTGCGCTGGGGAGGCGGGGAGGAGAACAAGTGTCTCAGAGGGACCCAGCCTTCGGCCCAGGCCCAAAAGGACCAACTTGCCAGGGATCAGCTCCACGGACCGCGGGGGCTTGGAAGGACATTAAGGCGCCAGAGGAGGACCCTTCCCCCACAGCAGTCTCCGGGGCGGGGCCCGCTTCAGACCACGAGGGCGGAACCGGTGGGCGGGGCCCGGTGGGCGGAACCCGGGTGGGGGCGGGGCCTGCTTCAGTCCGCGGGGGCGGAACCGGTGGGCGGGGCCGGGGGGAACCCGGGGGCGGGGGAACCCCGAGGCGGGGGCGGGGCCTGCTTCAGACAGCGGGGGCGGAACTGGTGGGCGGGGCCCGGGCGGGGCCTGCGCTCACGCCCCCTTTTCTCTACGCCGGGGCCGTGGAAGGTTCTCTCTGTAGTATTCGCCGAACTGAAGGGAGAATGGGATTTTGAGAGTGGGGCCGGGGAGGGTCAGGAGTAAACAGCTGTGCTCTCGGCGGGAATAACTGCGCAGCGCCCCCAGTCGGAGCCATAAGTCTTGCATGAAACCGGACACCACGGGGGTGCAGGTGGGTCCTGTGCCACTCGGGGCTTTGGAAGGCTACTGAGCAAAGCTTCAGGCAGCTAGCGCTGAGGCAGCTTGGGGCTCTCCAAGTCTTTTTAAGGAAAAGTAGAAATGTGTCTTAATGGTAAAGCATAAATTAAATTTCAGTAGTTTTTAAAAGCACGTGACAGCAGGCCTCCGGGTCTGTGCTGCCCCCCACAGTGAGGGACACAGTGTGAGGCACTGTGGGAGGGCACGCACCTAGGGCTCCTGGCCCAGGCCTGGCCCTTGTCAGAAGTTCCCCACGCTGGGCACTCCCGACTGCGGCCGCTCTGCCGCAGACACGCCCCACTTCCTCCCTGAATTGCAGTATGTGCTCCTTCGCACTGCAGGGCTGGGGAAGGAAAACTCCCTTTGCTCTGGACCTAAGTAGCTGCCGAGGAACCCTCGCTGGGCTGTTCCAAAGCCGCTCGGCTTGTTAGCCTACCTACCAATTCTTTATGCCAGGAACAGAGCTGCTAGGGCTGCAATCCACAGGGAGTCCAAAGGTGGGGTGGGGGGACCGCCACCCCTTGGCTCTCCACCCGCATTTGTCTCTGGCGTCCTCTTAGGCCAGCTTCTCACTCCCCGTGATCTGGGGTCAAGTCTGCCCTTGAGTGGGGCAAACGATGCCCCCCTAAAAAATGTCCACACCCTAATTTCCAGAACCTGCGAACGTGACCTTATTTGAGAAAAGGTCAGGATCATCCTGGATCATCTGGGTGGGCCCTAAATCCAATGAGACACAGACCCACAGAGAGGATGCGAAGAAAGAGGCAGAGATTGTAGTGTTGTGTCTGTAAGCCAAGGAACTGCTGGCGGCCATCAGAAGCTGGACAGGCACGGACCAGATCCTCCCTCAGAACCTTCCGGAGGAACTGGCCCTAGTGACCCCTTGATTCCTGACTCTGGCCTCCGGAACTGGGAGGACATTTCTTTCTTCTCTCCTGCCCGCTCACTCACTCACACATGCCCATCCTGTGAGAAGGTAGGAAGGAGGGGCTGTCAGGGCAGAGCCGGGCGTGGCCTGGACCAGGGGCAGTCAGGAGGGCGCAGACGAGGCTCGCCACCTGGACACAGTTCCCCGGGCTGAAGCTTATGTGGCACCGCGCGGGTGACACCGGATCCTGCCTGCTCGGCACCCAGGGGCTGCTCGCCCTCCGCGGTGAGGGGGGATTTGCCTCCGTCTTGAGGCGCTCACCATGCATGCTGGCAGTCTCCACCCGCCCCCCCCCCCCCAAGCTGGTTCACTTTCAGAAGAGTTTTCCTAACCCCTTCTGTGTGGCTGCTCTGAAGAGAGAGCGGGCCTAGGAATCCCTCCTCACCCCTGGATTTCGGGCCCAAGCCGACCAAGACAGAGGGAGGATGGAGGACGCTCCCGACTTGGCGGCCACCTGGGTGGCGAGGGCTCCAAGCGGTGAGCTGCTGAGTGGCCTTACGTGGCCGTGCCTGGAGAAGGCTGAGACATACAGGCCCCCTGTCTGGTCGGGGGCAGAAGGAAGGACAGGGAGCAGTCACCCGAACAACAGCTAGGAGCTGACTGGGAGCGGCACCTAACGGGGCTCAGCTCCAGGGTGGAGTCCAGGCGGGCAGGAGGCCCACGAGGAGGCCGGCCTCAAGGTACAGAACTGCTAAATGATGATGGGAAACCCTCACAGGACAGTTCCGTTGGCAGCACGTGGGCCAGCACATTACTTCTGAGCCCTGCTTTTCTCAGGTGTAAAATGGGGATGCTACCTAACGATGTGTGTGAAAACTCCCGAGTGTAAAGCACGTTTAAGGGCTGGTCTGTCTGCACCTACAGAAAAACCCAAATAGCAGCAGCTTCAACAAGACAGCAGTTTATTTTATTTTCCTCTACAAAATGCTGACTATAAAAAGTCCTGGCCTATGTCAGCAAAACCCATCTTCCTTCTAGCTTTCTGCTCCCCATCCTTAGGAGATAAAGCTTTTCCTCATACTTTCAAGAGGGCTGCCTTAGCTCCAGCCATCACATCCAAGATCCAGAAGGGAAAAGATGAGGGAAGGGTACTCCATCTGCTAGCTGAATCCCCCTTCAAAGTATCTTTCCTGCAAGTCTATCCCAACACCATCCACTTTCATGCCATAACTACCTACCCTTGTGTGCTACGGAGAGTCTAGTCAACTGTAGCCAGTAACACTGGGCCTTTGTTGCAAAGCAGCAAGCTGGCAACTTGCAGGCCCCCCCACAGCCACCACTCAGGCAGGAGCAATTACCACCAAAGCTCAACCAGAGGTGTGTGGGTGGCATCTGAACCAGCGCCCGGTGGTCGGTGCCTCTCAGTCCCACCCTAGGTGTTCCACCTGCCGCGGGAGGTGGTGTGCTGGGACTTGTGTTTAGTACCCAGTCCTGACTGAGTTCTCCCTCTACTTCTCTGATTTTGAACACGACTCCCGTGTTCCTCAGAGGGGAAGGGAAGGCAGTGCAGAGGTGTGCAAGTCTCATCCTGGCGCCAGCAGCCTTCCCTGTTGCCCAGGGGCCCCGAAGCTGCCCTCCTCCTGTCAGAGGCCTTCTCTGGCACGCTGGAAAGGGGAGGGAGGGATTCGCAGCTGTCTTGGGGCCGAGACTCAAAGCCACTGTGCCAAACAAATGATAAAGGGTACTAGAGCCTGGGCCAGCAGATCCCAGAAGGCACTGTCACATGGACTTGGCCAAGCAGGCCTCCGGGGAGGCAGAGTGCAGAAATCCAATCCCACCAGCTCCATCCCAAATGTGACGCCCTCCCCCCGCCAGCTCGGGGGCCTGCAGGGGCAGCAAGTGAGCGGGGACTCCTCTAACCCAGCCTGGCCCTCGGGCCGTGAGGAACTGCCAGGTGCACCCCGAGGAAGAGGCCTCTGGGACTGCTCACTCCATCCTCGGCAAGCCAGAGGCAACCTACGAGCCGAGTCAAAGCTCCCTGGCGCTGTAAGGGGTGCTCCTGAGGCCAGGCGCAAGACTGGAGACATGAAGGCCCCTCCTGCAGTGCAGGGGGAGGTGTGTGGGCTGTATGGGGAGGGGGGAAGGAGGGCCCTCTAGATCTGGCTCTGGCCAGGTCAGCCTCTGGAGCACAGACCCACCCACAAGTCCCTCTGCACCTCCCTCTGCTCCCCCTGCAGCTGCAGCATCTTTAGGGCCCGAAGCTCCGTGGGCTCTCCCACCTCCCCTCCCTGTCCCTTCGTGCCTCCCTGCTCTGTCTGGTCCCCGAGCAGTGCGCCATCCTGGAGAGGCCCGCGCCACACTCTTCAGTTAAACTCTCTGCTGACACAAGGAAAACGCCAAATCCATTCTCAGAGGACCTTTAGTCTGCACGCACCGTGCCTGAGACCTTGCCCCCAGGCAGCCCGTCTGTGGCGCTGGGGAATAGGCAAATGATCATGAATCTCCCTCTGAGCAGTACAGTTATGCCCACAGGGCCTCTCCTCCAGCACGGCAGCAGGACCTCGCTCAGCACACCTGGATCATCATGGACGTCACCATGCTGTCGAAGGCCCTGCGGACAGAGACAGCCATCAGAGGAGCAGCTGGGGCTCTGCAGCACCACCCATGACCCGGGACCAGGACAGTCCCTCCCCAGTCAGGTACACTCAGCCGCGAGGCCAGTGTCCTGCCACCCCGGCAGCGGGAAGCTAAGTCTCATGCCCCCTCACGCCCTATGCGGTTCCCATAGTCCCGCCGGAGCTGGATCTCCAGGGAGGGGTGGAGGGGCGGGGGCCGTCCCTGTCCTGCACATAGGATTCTCCGTACCAGCACCTGTTTCTCTCACCTGGGGCCCAGGATGAACTGAGACACAGCATCATGGCTGAGGGAAGGCGCCATGGGAAGGGCCTGGCTCGGGTCAGGATCCTCTCACCTGCTGCCTACAAGGAGCCCCTTGGGAACCACGTGTAGGCATGTAGGGAATTCCCAAGAGCAGATGTGGAATGTGTGCATGCAAACGCTTCTTTATACAATCGTTGTGATGTCCCAATGTCACGTCTGTGTCTATTGCAGGACTACGTGGAAGAAACCTACAATCCAATTTCCTAACTATTCAAGTTCAATGACCAAGACAAACGGGGCAGGAACAGGAAGACGTTTTCTCACGAAGGTCCTGCCACATGCCTGGGCCCTTACTGGGTTCTGTGGGGGCTCTCGGACTAACTGGGCATACCTGGAAAACCGAGAGGGCAAGGTCTATGCCCTGCCCTGCCCCCCAATCCTCTCCCGTCTGTTTTATATGTTGGATATCCACGTAAGAGTTTATTGTGAAAACAGGGTTCTACCGCTTCAGAATCACTCACTCCTTAGAGGAACGATGCCCCTCGCTGAGACAGACCTTCCCTCCCGCACGTTGAGAACAACGGCTCTCAGCAAGGAAGGGTCTGCACAGCAGTCAGCTCACCTGGACTGAATGTGGTCCCCGGGGTTGTAGAAGGGATTGCACATCACATCCGTGTAGGAATTGTGCAGCTTCCGGAACATCTGAGACAAGAACCAATGGTGTCAGTTCACGGGTACACACGGCTGCTGCCAAATTTCTGACTTCTGAGCATCTGAAAACAAAGCGAAAAAGAGAAAACGCACCGGCCCAGGCACAGCCTGCAAACACCCCGGTACTTACACTGCGGATCTCGTTGTCCCGAAGCGCTGTGTTGGAGGAATCCACCACCATGACAAACTTCACCTTGGAGTTGGTCACGTAGCCGTACCTGCACAGCTGGTTAGGGAACATGCATTTAACTCAGGGACTCTAGGACACCACAAGGCACGGCACCACCATGGAGGGTGTGTGAGCCGAGGGCCATCTGTGCACAGCCCCTGGCTCCAAAGCCACTTTGGAGAAACAGGACAAGCTTGCATCACAGAAGGGACCCCAGGTACCTCCCACAATACCGGGGCATACTAGGTGGACCACACACTTCCTTGGGGCAGCTTTTGGCATTTACAGGAGGCAGCTAAGCCTTGTTCGGACTTAAGCTTTGGGGCCCACCTGCCCAGACCCTGGGGCACCTCAACTTCATTCTCAATCACTTCCTGGCCCAGCAGTGCTAACTGCAAAACCGGAGGCCCAAGAATCAGGCAGACCCTGCCTAAAGCACCCATGCCACGAAAAGCCACTTTATCCGGTAGAACAGTGGCTCCCGGGCAGATGTCACAGAAGGCAAGCTACATTACTACTCGTGGGGCTATCTTTGCACTCCATGGGTTTCATGCCATTTGTCCCAAGGGACTGGTCAAGTTATGACGGGGGCCTATGGGGCTGGGCCTGGTGATGGAAGGAGAACTGTCCTTGCTCAGAGGTGGTGGCCCAGCAGACAGAGCCTGGAAAGCTGTCCTCACGCAAGAAGGAGGAAGGTTCCTGGTTCTTCTGCAAACCAGACGAGGGACAGATGCAGACTGCCATACTTCTCCAGGGAATTCATGCCCAGCTTTTCCCACATTATCCTCCCAAGTAAAAAACGGTGTGAAATCTCAATTAGCCTCAAGCTGCCCTAATTCCCTTTGGTTGAAAGCTCTCACTTTCTTTCCAAGCGACATTGGGTCTTTCAAGGCCACCTGATCCTACAGTACACTTTGAAACCGGAGGCGGGATCTCCAAACGTGAAACCCTGTGGAGAGAGACCACCAGCTGGCAGGCCCCCCGCCAGGTGTGAAGGATACACCTTGTAGTCCTCTGTGGGGTACAGCAGGCCCAGGTAGAGCTCCCTCTGGTCCACCAAGGCCTTCCCCATGGCAGAGATCTTCTCGTCCACCACGTCCAGGGATGTATGCACCATGTAGTGGAACTTCAGCTCATTCTCGGTGGGGATGCTGCGGATGTAAAGAGGATAATTCTGCAAGAAAGGATGCCGGAACTGAAATGCTGAGAAACCACCCTGGGCACACAGGCCTCGAGGATGAGGCCCCAGAGCACTCAGAACGGAGGACTGGCCAAGAGCCAATTAGGCACAGGGACGCACACTCTCATTCTCTAAAACCCATTGCTTACTCCTCCAAAGGGCTGTAGGCAGTGTCTTTGGGGAACCCAGTCAATCTTGAGGTTTACCTCCCTTCTGCACGGAGCATCACTAAGGGGGCAGAAACAGTGGGTCTGAGTACAGCCTGACAACAACCCAGACAGCCGGAAAAGTCACTCAGCTTCTGTGCAGGGCCCAGTCCTAGCACGTGCTCTCCTCCCAGCCCATAAATACTAGCTGTTTCCCTATGCGTACCTACTGCACTCTCTTCACGTTGGCAGAAGCACTGACGTGCCCTCCCACTAAACCCTGTCCAGGCTCAGCTCAAACCACCCTTCATCTCTGCAGGGCTAATTCCTACCATCCTAACCCGAGGGGTTAAAAGGTCTTAAGAGGGCCCCCACATGCCACAATGCACTGATTCTGTCCCGTGCCTGGTGCTGCAGATAGAATAAACACGATGCTGTCCCTGTGCTAATGGGGCTGATCTCTGGTGAAGGACAGTCCACAAACCCGACAAATAAATAACGTGTCATGCGCTACGACAGGAGGCATCCCTTGAAGAACTTCCGTAAGAACCACCTCATAAGCCCGGTCTTATAGAAGACACAGGGAATCAACGCTTTGTGCAGTAAGAAACCGCGCTCGGTCTTAGGATTCAGACACAGCTTTCTGGAGGAGACGACATCTATGGTGGCCAGCGTGAGAGGGCGGCGGTGGGTTTCCAGGTGCAAAGGCCCGGAGGCGAGCAAGCAGAGCCTGTCAGAGGAGCTCCGGGTTGGCGGGGTGGGAGAGGCTGGCTAGGGGAGAAGGGGAGGAGGCGCCAAGTTGTTCTGACGTCACCGCGAGGCCCTGAGAAGCCCCTGCGGAGCCCTGGGGCCGGGGCGTGACGCGCTCTCGTGAGGTTTTGGAACCAGCCCGGGCTGCTGCGTGGAGGGACCGCGGGCCGCGGAGCGGGCGGCGAGGCGGCCGGGCGGGAGAGCGCAGCGCAGCGGGACGAACACCAGGGGACAGCGGGCTCGCGAGCGAGAGCCGCCGGGCCGGCGGACGGACGGGGGACGCAAGCGGGGCGCCGGGGCCGACCCTCCCGCCGCTGCAGACGCGGGCGCGGGCGGAGCCTCCCCGCGGCGCCCCCAGCCCGGCGCGGCGGAGCCCGTGCTTGCGGAGCCCTCGGGGCAGGCAGGGAGGCGGCAGCGGCGCGGCGGCCCGGGCAGGGCTCCGCAGCCCGCCGTCCCGCCCGCGCGCTCACCTCCTTGGCGATCACCGCCACGCACACCGCCATCTTGGAGGCCCGCGCGCCGCGTCACGTGACCCCGCCGCCAGTCACGCGGCCGCCTCGGCCCCGCCCCGCCGCCGGCGGGAAACGCCGCCCGCGCGCCCGCCGCTTCCAGTCGCGGGCCCGGCCTGGAGGCGCCGGGGGCGGTTGCTATGGCGCCCGTTGCCGCGGCGACGAGATGGCGGCTGCTGCTGGTGCTGAGCGCCGCTGGGCTCGGGGCCGTGGGCGCCCCGAAGCCCCCGAACATCCTGCTCCTGCTCATGGACGACGTGAGTGCGGCCGCCGGTCAGGCTCCCGGGGAGGGCCCTGGGTGAAGGAGGGCCGTGGAGGGGGGG